>NC_068913.1:29696969-30000000 GCF_023091745.1 Budorcas taxicolor | reverse complement strand
GGGAAATATGTGCAAGCAATAACATTTGCAAAGAAAAAAATTAAAAGATTTTTGGATACTCTACCACAAGAATTAACTTGGTTCTCATCTCTACTACTTTTCTTTGCTGAACTATTTTATTTCCCAGTAATTGTCATTTGGCCATTGGTAGAAATGACTATGACTGGACAGGGTCTTTTTATTTCTGCCTATGTTTGAAAGGATTTCTGTTTCAGCCAGCATAATAATAAGAAAAAAGTATCAAGAGATTCATAAAATTTAAGTTCTCTAATTTTGAAACGTATCAAGCAAATTATTACATACTATAACAAAAAGTACTATGACCTGCCTTATTACAAAAGGTGTTTCAGAAATGGGAATCTGGCAGATATACCCCTATATTGCTTTCAGGCATTCTTCAAATGTCATCATGTGACATGTCAACTGGATGACCAAAAAATTAGCTTCAAACTTCATAGGTCCTGGGAACAATCAGAAACCAGGCCTCAACAGAATTGTTCCATTTAGCATTCTGAAGATAGAATTTTTAGCAAAGGCTAAAGGAAAATGCTTTGAAGATGGACTTCAAAACTCTTCACTCCTTTCCTCTGATTAAAATATAATCTGACTTCACAAAACTTCCATTACCTAACCCTGATACTGATGCAAGCACATATCATGAGTAGCTTTTTACTATAAAAATCAAGAAAGACCTTGCTGGTGATAGGGTATTATTTCTCCAAAACAAAAACTGCATACACTCCTACACTTGCACACACACACACACAAAAAATTGAGCATGTGATTTAATGGCATCTTACAAGTAGATGGTAGTCACACACTAGTTGAGAGTAGTCACAGGTTAATAGCATTTATTGAACAATCATAAGGTGAGAATTATTCCACATATCTTGGGACATTATGGTGAAAATGAAGTCTAATAATCAAATGAAGGAGGAAGAATAAACTTCAAAATACACGCAAAAAAAGAACTGGACAGATAACACATTCATGCCCCTTTTCCTAAGAATTACTAGAATAATTGTATAAACAGCATGAAGAGAAAGAGGTCAGAAAAGTTTGTCAAAAATTCATAATGAAGTTTGAATGAAGAAAGGAGTCTAAGTGACATAACTGACAGTAGTGTTACAAGAGACAGAGGGAAGAAATAGGAATTTTTTTTATTACAAGGTATTATACTTGTACTGGTGTTAATTGGTATAGAGTTATTTGAAAGCAGACTTGAATTAGTTGTAAAGGTGTATTGCAACTCTAGAACAATGACTGAAAAAAGTGAAACAGGAACTATAAGTGATGTATTAAGAAAAGAGATAAAATGGAATCATAAAAAAATGTTTATATGAACTATAAAAGGCAGAAAATGTGTGGAAAACAAAAATAGGAACAAAGAATAAGGGGAAAATATAGAAAATAGTAACAAATATGGTGGATATTAATCAATTGTATCAATAATTACATTAAACATCAATTATCTAAATATGCCATTTAAAAGATAGACTGTCAGCATGGACCAAAAAACAAGACCCAAACCTATATTATATACAAGAAGTTCACCTGATATATGAAAATAAATATATATTAAAACTAAAGGGCTGGAGAAAGATATACCACAATAGCATTAACCTAAGAAAGTAAGAGTACCTATATTAATTACAGAGCAAGGAAAGGTATCAGGGGTGAAGAAGAGATTAGTAATCAAACACCTAACAATTTTTAATGTGCATGTGCTTACGAACAGAGCAGCAAACTACATGAGGCAAAATCTGACAGAACTGCAAGCAGAAACACATGAATACATTAGTATAGTGAAGACCTTAATACCTCTGTATCAGAAATAGACAGAGCAGGCATAAAGTCAATAAGAACACAGTTAACCTCAATAATACCATCAATCTACAGGGTATAATTGGCATCTACAAACTACTTCATCCAACAACAGCAGAAAAACATTCTTCTCAAGATCACAAGATAGATCACAGATTGAACCATAAAACCCACCTTAAAATTTTAAAGTAGAAATCATACAATGCCTTCTCCCATACCACAACTGAGTTAAACTACAAATCAATAAGAAAAAGACAACCGGAAAATCTCTGAATAGTTGATGATTAAAAAACTTACCTCTCATTGCAGCCATGAAATTAAAAGACGCTTACTCCTTGGAAGAAAAGTTATGACCAACCTAGATAGTATATTAAAAAGCAGAGACATTACTTTGCCAACAAAGGTCCGTCTAGTCAAGGCTATGGTTTTTCCTGTGGTCATGTATGGATGTGAGAGTTGGACTGTGAAGAAGGCTGAGCACCAAAGAATTGATGCTTTTGAACTGTGGTGTTGGAGAAGACTCTTGAGGGTCCCATGGACTGCAAGGACATCCAACCAGTCCATTCTAAAGGAGATCAGTCCTGGGATTTCTTTGGAAGGAATGATGCTAAAGCTGAAACTCTAGTACTTTGGCCACCTCATGCGAAGAGTTGACTCACTGGAAAAGACTCTGACGCTAGGAGGGATTGGGGGCAGGAGGAAAAGGGGACAACAGAGGATGAGATGGCTGGATGGCATCACCAACTCAATGGATGTGAGTTTGAGTGAATTCCGGGAGTTGGTGATGGACAGGGAAGCCTGGCGTGCTGCGATTCATGGGGTCACAAAGAGTTGGATATGACAGAGCAACTGAACTGAACTGAGCTGAAACAATTTACCTCTAAAGAACACATGAGTCAAAAAAAAAATCTCAAGAGAAATATTTTAAAATATATTTTGAAAAATATTAATATTAATATTTAAGTGAAAAAATATAAAACATCAAAATTTGTGTAATATATCACAGGCAGTGGTTAGCAGGAGATCTATAGCATTGAATGCACAACCTAGAGGGGTGAGATGGGGTGGGAGGTAGAGGAAGGTAGAGGGAGGTTCAAGAGGAAGGGGAGTATGTATACCTATGGTTAATTCATGTTGATATATGACAGAAGCTAACACAATATTGTAAACCAATTATCCTCCAATTTAAAAAAAAGGAAGTATCTAAAATCAGCAATTTAAGCCACTATCTCAGGAAATTAGAAACTAAATGCAAATTAAATTCAAAATAAGCAAAAGAAGTAAATAATAAAAATTAGAGTAGAAACCATTGAAACCAGGACAGGAAACCATTAAAGAAAAATCAATAAACCAAAAATCTGGCTCTGAAAAGATTCATAAAATCAATAAGCCTTTAGCCAAGTTAAAGAAGAAAAAAAAAAAGACACAAATTATGAATACAGAAATGAAAGAAGGGACTTTATTACAGATCGGCAGGCATTAAAAGGGTAATGAAATAATATTATGAACAATGCATGCCTCCAAATGTGATAACACAGATGAAACAGATCAATTCTTTGAAAAACACAATATACCAAAAGTCACCTAAGAAAAAGACATCCAAATAAAACTATATCTATTAAAGAGGTTAATCAATAAGTAATAATCATCCAAAACAGAAAGCACCAGGCTCCAGTGAGTACACTGGTGAATGCTACCAAATATCTAAGGGAGAAATTATACAAATTCTCTACAACCTCTTCTAGAAGATAGACTTAAAGGGAATACTTCCTAACTCATTCTATGAGGCCAGAATTACCCTGATACAAAAAAAAAAAAAAAAAGGCACTACAGGAAAACTACAGATTAATATTTCTTATTAATATAGATGCAGAAGACTCAACATATTAGTAAATCAAATCCAACCTTATATAGAAATAATTATAAACCACAATCAAATGGGATTTATCTCAGATATGCCAGTTTGGTTGAACATTCAAAAATCAATTGAGTTCAACATTCAGAAAACTAAGGTCATGGCATCTGGTCCCATCACTTCATGGGAAACAGATGGGGATACAGTGGAAACAGTGTCAGACTTTATTTTGGGGGGCTCCAAAATCACTGCAGATGGTAATTGCAGCCATGAAATTAAAAGACGCTTACTCCTGGGAAGGAAAGTTATGACCAACCTAGATAGCATATTAAAAACCAGAGATATTACTTTGCCAACAAAGGTCTATCTAGTCAAGGCTACGGTTTTTCCAGTGGTCATGTATGGATGTGAGAGTTGGACTGTGAAGAAGGCTGAGTGTCGAAGAATTGATGCTTTTGAACTGTGGTATTCAAGAAGACTCTTGAGAATCCCTTGGACTGAAAGGAGATCCAACCAGTCCATCTCAAAGGAGACCAGTCTTGGGTGTTCACTGGAAGGACTGATGCTAAAGCTGAAACTCCAGTACTTTGGCCACCTGATGCGAAGAGTTGACTCATTGGAAAGACTCTGATGCTGGGAGGGATTGGGGGCAGAAGAAGGGGACAACAGAGGATGAGATGGCTGGATGGCGTCACCAACTCAATGCACATGAGTCTGGGTGAACTCCGGGAGCTGGTGATGGACAGGGAGGCCTGGCGTGCTGCGATTCATGGGGTCGCCAAGAGTCGGACACGACTGAGCGACTGAACTGAACTGAACATATTGATAGACTAAAAAAAGAAATTTCACATGATCATATCAATAGATGCCGAAAAAGAAGTTTACAAGATCAAACATCTATTCATGGTAGAAGCTCTCAGCAAACAAATAAGGGGGAACTTCCTGGCCTTAAAACCAAGGTAAAAAAAAACCCTGCAGCTAAAATTATGAAAATCTCAAAACTTTTCTGCTAAGATCAGGAACAAAGAAACGATGTTCCCTCTCAAAACTGCTTTTCAAAATTGTACTGGAAGTCTTAGATAATATATTAACCAAGAAAAGGAAATTAAAGATATACAGATTGAGAAGAAAGAAATAAAACTGTCTTTGTTCGCAGAAGACATGATCATTGAGGTAGAAATCTGAAAAGCTCTAGACAAAATCTCCTGAAACTAATAAGCAATAATTGCATGACTGCAAGATACAAGGTTAATATACAAGCAAATATGATATATGACAAAATAGTAATATATAAACTAAATGTACAGATGACCTCCCCAAGGAAAGGAGAAGAGAAAAAGTTAATAGAGAACTCCAGTACTGCTCGTTAGTAAACACAATAATGGGAGAAAGAAAGATAGTACAGGAAAATCAAAACTCTTTTCAATATTTTCATCTCAAATAATTAATATAAAAAGGCCACATTCTCCATTGTCCTCATGAGTTTTTCTTTCTAGTTGAACTGAGGAATTCCTAAGACTTTATGTAATGATGCAGAGCAGTGAAACTGCTATATATTTTGGTGGTCACTAGCCTGATTAAGAAAAATTTCCTCTTTATTTTCAGATCTAGGCAAAATGATTAATTATTACATGGAATCTATAATATATTTAGGTTCAAATATCTTATTGTTATGAAAATATGCATTGAAATAGAAGAATCTTTTCCCTCATTTTGGAAACCCACTTTTGCCATAGTTCCTTCAAGATTTAGTTAAATGGTCAAGTCCTCCAAGGAACTTCCCAAACCAACAGTGGCCAATCATTTCTTTAAAATTTTTTCAAGGTCTGGTGAACCTTTTGTACTATGTCACTCAGCATTTTTATCAGATAGTAAGGAAGAGCATGGTCTTTGGGAACAAAGGCTTCAATTTGAATCCTGGCTCTGTTTGACCCAAGTAGGATAGCTTGGGGAAAGAATTTATACTCTTCAAGCTTCAGTTTTGTCATCCAAAACAATGAGGATAAAATATGTCTTCCTGGAGGTTTGTTATTATAATTAGATTAGATATTTATGCAGTGTTTATCCCAATATCTAGGATATATAGTAAACATTTAATATGCCAGAACTATGATTATTTAAGTCACATTGATAGTTCCAATATCATAAATTCAATCTCAATGTGATTAAGACCAAGGTTTATATCTGCTACTTATTAACAATAATAGCTATTGAGTATTGACCACTTTACATGAAATGTCTCATTAAAATTAGCAACAGTCCTATGTTGTAGTTATTATAACCCCAGTTAATAGATGAGAATATCAAGTGGTGAAGGGGTTGAGGAACTTGCTTAAAGTCACAAGCTATTAAACAGAGAAACTGGATTAGATTCTAAAGCATGTATAACAAACTACAAAACATAACATAAAGAGCAGAACCTAAGCTTAGTTGTGCTTAGTTCAAACAGACAGCAATAAATCCTCGGGTGGGGGGAAAAGGGTGGATCGACAATGTATGAGTATTACTGTTGAAGAAAAAAATGATGTGTGGCAAAGAAGCAAAGCTCGCAAAACCGGCCAATAGAATAGAATCAGAGTCCAGCTGTGCAGTTCCTCTTATCTCATCAACATGAGTGGACTTGAGCAAGGCCAATAGCCCTCCTTGATCTCAGCAGTAAGAAGAGCAGTAGAACAGTGCTGTCATAATGGAATGAAATACTATCAAACAGAGAATAGTATAAGAACGATATTGTGTGCATGCATTTCACACAGACAATAGTGACTGTCAACCGAAGCACTGTGAAACAAATTCAAGTTAAAGTATAACTAATTAAAGGATATACTATTTATGGGAATGCTATTTAACAAAACTTTGCTTTGTGAAAAATGTGAGAGAATAATATTAACAAAGTATGCTGGAAACAAAATTATGGAGAATGAAAATCTAAGGGGGTACCAGGAGGATTCTGATCTCATAGAAGGCCATGGGGCATTTCCCATTTGCCTGTGCATTGAGAAGTCTAAAATGTGAAGATAATATTATTTGGAGTGCAAGAGCTGAGATGCAGGGAAACTTGAAAAGTGATGAGGAGACCCAAAGGAATTACAGAAATGAAAAATTTGTATGAGGATTTTCCTCTTTATATATTTTGCTAAACTTGTTCATAAAATTTGTGTATTAGTTAAGAGTCTCCTTAAACTTCAGTGGATATATGAATAATAAAGGAGACGATGCAAAAGGAACACTAGAAATATAAACAGGCCTTATTAAAATGTACATGTCCCTGCTTTCTTAAGATAATGACACTCCATCTACTTAATTGTTTGATTAGGAACATCCTTCTGAAAAGATTAGGAAATTGCTGCATCAAATATAATTTTGACTTGTGTCCTAACCTAAGCAAAAAGAAAAATAATGAGGGGGTGGAAAAGGAAATAGAAAGCCAATTATATGCTGATTTGCTAATGTTATTTTTCAGATTAAATGCCACTTCAAATTACAAAACCACTGATACTTGAAGCTGTCAGTTTTCTAAGAACTTACTTGAGAAGTCTTGTCTTAGTAAAGAGAATGTTGAAACATAGGGCCCCTCAGGGGGCCAACCAAACTCTGACAGAGGTTTAACAGTGCTTGAAATTATATCCCCAAACCTTAGAAAGCCTGCTGATTCAGTGGGAAAAGACATAAGCTGAGCAAGTTATAAATAAACTCTTTTATCAGAGGCGATGGTGTCATGGTGACTTCAAAGACCAAGCCACGGATAGTAAGTTCTCTGATGTTTTGAAGACAGTAAGAACTTTATTATATTGGTCAGGCCATTCTTGGACTTAAGTTGAAACTTGATATATTTCCCTCCTATATGAACAATTTTGAATGAATTTCTAATCAATCAAGTTCACTAATATGTATTGTTAAATTTAAAAGTAACAAGATAGCATATATTTCATGGTATATTATTACCCTTTCTGTCTCACATGAGTCAATATAAAGTGTCATTGTGCATGGTGTTCCCTACAGTAAAAATCTCTTTTGGATAGCAAAGTAAATTCTTAAAAAGGCACAGAACAGATTACCTCTAGACTGACCTGAACTTCTTTGTCCCATAATAACCATGAAGGAAATAAGACATAAGAGGGAATCTTGCTTTTGAGGCTTAGATAATTTAATTCCAGATCAGGTCACTTTAGAGTCTTAAGAGAATAATGAAGATAAATGTAATATAGTAATGGTCAACAATTAGTTGGAGGAGGAAATGGCAACCCACTCCAGTATTCTTGCCTGGAGAATCCCAGGGACAAAGGGGCCTGGTAGGCTGCTGTCTATGGAGTCACACAGAGTCAGACACAACTGAAGCGACTTAGCAGCAGCAGCAGCAACAAACATATTAATTTCCAAGGTAAATATGGACAGTTATCCTGTGGTCAATATAGAAAGACTTTAACATATTAGCTTCAAAATAATATTTAAAGAACTTTTGGGAAAACATTGAAAGTATAATTTAAAAGTCACTTATATCACAATTTGAAGTCTAACTACCTCAAAACCAAGTAAGAAAAGTAAAGAATTACACAGAAAGTATGTCACACCATGCTGAAAATGTTAGCACATAAAGAGATTAATCAGATTTGAGCAATGGTCCTTGTGCATAAACTTAGAGACACTATGAATGTGATGCCAACAACCATTTAAGACATTAGACTTGAGACTTTTGCATCTATGAACATGTATTAGAGAAAAATTAAGACTACTTTTAATTCTGACATGATGTGGCTATAGCAATCAGCTACAGTTAAAGATCTGTGTAGCATCTGCTGGTGACTCTTTCACCAGCTAGAGTTACATGAACACTTCCGTGTGGTGTGTGCAAGGATGTACATATGCTATAAAGGAAACTTCATCAGAAAGCTACCCCCAGTAGAGGCCAAAAAATGAAGAATACTGTCATTGGCAAAGGAAAGGAAATAAACTGAAGCTTTGCCAGTATCTGAGGAAACAGGTGGAAAGAGCTTTACTGCAAAAGATTCAAAACTGCTGGTATTCGGATCATTTATACAAGACAAAGGGGAAAATAAATAAAATGAAAAGTTGCAACTGTGTCTTATACTAAGTTTGCACAGTGGTTCCTAAGTATTGGGGACATACTCATGGTTGCCTACTCTTACACAAGATTCTAAGGGCAGCATGCTTTCTGCTAAGTCATGAATCACATGTCACAGCATCTCACAAAAAGACAAAATGGATGTAATATTAACACAGAGAAAGCATGCAATTTTTAAAATTAATATTTGTCATTTTTTAGCAAAATAAAAGAGGTGTGTAAGTCATTTCTTTGCTCTCTAATTTTTTTTCTTTTTTTGGAGGTGGGGCTTTGCTATGAAGTCGCTTTTCTTTTCATAGGCTATCAATATAGCCTGCTGGAGTTTCTAAGCAGAAGATGCATAATATAAATAAATAAAAAAATGGCAACTGCGATGTTATATGAAGGAAAGTAAACAAGTGATTAAGATTTCTTTAGAAAATTAACAGAACTTAGTTAATAAACATCCTTCTAAAAAAAGTGATAACTTGGGCTGAGACCTTAACATAAAGCAGGTGAGAGGGGAAGCAGTACAATACAAAGAAGGGGGCAAATTTCAAGAAGCAACAAGGCATTTACAGAGCACCCCAGGAGCATTTGGGCTTCCCTGGTGGCTCAGTGGTAAAGAATCCGCCTGCCAGTGCAGGATATGTGGGTTCAGTCTCTGGAGGAGGAAGATCCCCTGGAGAATGAAATGACAACCCACTCCAGTATTTTTGCCTGGTAAATCCCATGGACAGAGGAGCCTGGTGGGCTATAGTCCATGGGGTCATGAAGAGTAGAACATGACTCAGTAACTAAACCACCACCACTGGGAGCATTTATGAAGAGCTGAAGGCAGAAGGACTGAAAAAGTCCTATTTGGCTAGAGTGACGTGAGCTTGAATGAGAGCAGCAGGAGAGCTACACAGGACCCAATTACCCAGTTTTGCAACATATGGTGAAAAGTTAGAACTCTATTCTAGGTGCCAAGGAAAGCCAACGGAGGATTTTACAGAGAGAATGGCATGATCGACTTTACATTTTAAAAATACTTTAATGCTCTCCTGAAACCTGATAAAGAGGAAGTGAAAGAGCTGCAAAATGAACTTGTGAATTGGGAGTCATCCAGGGAAGAGAATGCTTATCTTTTATCCATGTTAGACTATCCTGCACATAAGGGCCAATTTAATCTTTCTAAGAATGGAAATTTCCCTGTGTTTAGCTTTCTTTTGGATTAAGTAGGTCATTAGCCTCAGAGCATCTCAAGGTGGCAACCACATTTGTTGAAATGCTAATTTCTCAAGACATTCTCTCAGTTCTGGCAACTGAACTTCTCACCATTTCTTAAGACACTCCTTGACTTTGGCTGTCTCCACAATTCTGATGAATTGCTACTAGTATCTTAGAAGTCCTTTCTTCATCTCTGTCTCTCAGGGGTTTAACATACTATATAACCCAGGGGGAAAAAAAATCTCTCCTGCATTCAGTTTTTCTAATCTTCTAAACCTGAAGTTTCTTCTCTCTCTGCATTTCTATTCCACATTGATTTTGAGACCATTAAGGTGTACATCATAAATAGACATCTCTTACTCTGAATTTTTTATATAAATGTCATTTTGCTTACTAACATGATGCTATGGGAAAACACACATGCTCTGGGGCCAGAAAGACTGTGGGTCTGTATTCTGGGTCTGCAATTCATGAACCATGTGGCCTTTAGTAGCTTATTAAATTACATTGTTTTTATCATCTATAAATAAAGTACAATGTTCCATTGTTTCTTGAAATTCTACAAACTTAAAGCTGTCATAAACTTTAAAAATACTATATAAAATGACACAAGGCAAGTGATTTACTCATATTATTTATTCTTCCCTTTTGAGATCTCAGACTGTATCATAAACATTTGTTTCCTTGTAGCATTTATTTCATTGCAGGCACATTCTAAGTACCAATTAAATACTACATGGTAAATAATGTGTCCATTTAATGATTCTTACCTATTGCTTCAAACAATTTAGAGCACATATTACACACACATTTTATAATGAATCTGATAACCTACTAACTCAAACAGTTTATTATTAGAACAGAAGACCATTTTTACCAAGGAAAACTTATTAGTGTAATCAGGGAAGGGGTACTAACCTTGGTATCAATAAGTTAATACAGTCAACATCAGAGGCCACCTCAGTGGGAGGAGACAGGAAGCTGGATTATTGCCCCAAGTCCTTAAATGATCTAGTCTTACTCCTTTATAAAATGAATAAAATAAGGCATGAAAGAATTTCATTCCCAACTGAAAAATTTAAGGTTCTAATTATTCTGTATCTCAATCCAGTATTCTTTTAGTAACACCATGAGATAAGAGGGAAAGCAAAAATAAAAAATTTCCTGTTTGACAATATGTTATGTGAAAAATTTTAAGGAAAATGCCAGATTCTTGGATTTAACTTATCTCAGTCAAAGTTATGGTTTCTCCAGTAGTTATGTTCAGATGTCAGAGTTGGACCATAAAGAAGGCTGAGCACTGAAGAATCAATGCTTTTTTAATTGTGGTACTTGAGAAGATTCCTGAGAATCCCTTGGACTGCAAGATGAAACCAGTCAATCCTAAAGGAAATCTACCCTGAATACTCATTAGAAGGACTGATGCTGAAGCTGAATGTTTTGGCCACCTGATGTGAGGAGCCAACTCATTAGAAAAGACCCTGATGCTGGGAAAGATTGAGGAAAGGAGGAGAAGGAACAGCAGAGGATGAGATGGATGGATGGTATCACTGACTGAATGGACATGAGTTTGAGCAAACTCCAGGAGATAGTGAAGGACAGGGAAGCCTGGCAGGCTGCAGTCCATGGGGTCACAAATAGTTGGACACAACTAAGTGACTGAACAACAACAGCAAAAGATATTATATTTAAAACTGCTTTTATTTTCAATTATAGCTATAAAGATGATATGTCATAAAGCCACATATATTTATATAAAATAGAGGCAAAAGCTATGGAAAAAGTATAAATGCATTGCTGTAATTAAGGAAGCTATGACCTAAACAATCCAAGATTAATTTATACTTCTGGATAAACTTCTTCCTCCACTTTCTCCTACTTCTAAAATCTGAAAGCAACTGGGTTGGTGCCACTGTAGCAACAGTGTCCATGTTTTATGTCCTTTACAATCTCTCAAACTTGAAATAAATTGGGATCAAAAATGTCAGTAAGTTGATTCATAACTATTATTTCATAGGACCATGGTACTATGCCTGGCAAAAATCAGTAAGAGATCAAATGGAAATATTCCAGGAGACTTAATGAGAAAAATACTTATTTCCATTGAAATTATTCCCTGTGATTATGTTGCAAAGTCAAAATTTTCATTCATCTGTCTCTAAAGATATCAGTTTTGATACATTCATGTTTTTGTTGAGCTCTCAATTTTCTCCTCACCAGGAGCCTCTATATTCCATCTGCGATAGGAGCCCTATCAGCCTTTCTTCTTTTCAACTCAGGTTGCTGAAGGCCTCTTAATTTGATCAATTTTCCCAGCTGTCACTTTCTGAACAATACTATTTTTTGTGGCAGTTGTCAACTCCATTTAATGCAACCAAAGGGGGGAAAAAAAATCCCTAGAAAAATCTAAGCTGTGACTCAAAGACAACTCCACCACACTTCTGACAGACTACAGAGAAATTATCTAATTTGATAATTTTGAATTGGTAATAAAATGGATAAATTTTAATACCATCATAAGCAATATGAACTCCGGTGATACAGCAGTCCTCTCCTATTGACAGTTTCACTTTCTGTGGTTTACTTGCAGCCAACCACAGTTTGAAGGTATTAAATAGATAATTCCAGAAATAAACAGTTTATAAGTTTTAAATTGTATGCTGTGAGTAATGTGATGAAATCTCATGTCATCCTGCTCTGAAATCTCAGGCCAGATAGCTCTATAAATCTTGGTCAAGGTACGAAGTCATCATACATTTTCATAGTTTTCATAGGAGGAAAAGCTTTCAAACTGTCCTAAACAGATCTAAACCTCCTAGAGTTCAGGCTAAAATATACCACCTTTCACAGTCAAATTAAATAGAATCACAAACATTCAAATTGTTCCTTTTTTTAAATTTCTCTGCAATACAATCAATGCTGATGAAAACATCTATTTAACTGGCTCAAAAATGAACCTAGAGCCAAGAGTGAAGTCAGAGAAAAACAAATATTGTATATTAATGCACATATGTGGAATCTAGAAAAATGGTACTGATGAATCTATTTGCAGGGCAGGAATAGAGACACAGACACAGAGAACAGACTTGTGGACATAGCTGGGGAAGGAGAGGGTGGGACAAACTGATAGAGAAGCATTGACACATACAAACTGCTGCTGCTGCTCAGTCGCTTCAGTCGTGTCTGACTCTGTGCGACCCCACAGACGGCAGCCCACCAGGCTCCCCCGTCCCTGGGATTCTCCAGGCAAGAACTCTGGAGTGGGTTGCCATTTCCTTCTCCAATGCATGAAAGTGAAAAGTGAAAGGGAAGTCACTCAGTCGTGCCCGACTCTTAGCGACCCCAAGGACTGCAGCCCACAAGGCTCCTCTGTCCATGGGGTTTTGCAGACAAGAGTACTGGAGTGGGGTGCCATTGCCTTCTCCGCACATACACACTACCATATGTTAAACAGATAGCAAGTGAGAAGCTGCTCTGAAACAAAGGCAGCTCAACCTGGTGTTCTTCCACAACCTGGAGGGGTGGGATGGAGTGGGGTGTGAGAAGGAGGTCCAAGAGGGAAGGGACATGTATATTTGTGGCTGATTCACATTGTTGTACAGCAGAAACCAACACAACATTGTAAAGCAACTATCCTCCAATTAAAAGTAAATTTAAAAATACAGTATTATAAAGTAAAATAAAGTAAAAATAAAAAGTTAAAAAAAAAAATAAAAAACACCACAGGATATGTGCCAGTTAACAACTGTTACATAAATTTGAGAGAAAACAATTTACTTGAGAGAAAACAATTTATTTCATTTTATTTATTTATTTATTTATTTCAGTTTTCTATGTATTTTGGATGGACTTCCCAGGAGGCTCAGTGGTAAAGGATATGCCTGCCACTGCAGGAGACACAGGAGAGGTGGGTTTGACCCCAGGGTTAAGACTCCTGGAGAAGGGTTTGTCAACTGACCATTATTTTTGCCTGGAAAATCTCACGGACAGAGAAGCGTGGTGGGTTACAGTCTGAGGGGGTCACAAAGAGTCAAACATGACTGAGCAACTGAGCATGCACACGTATACTTTGGGTAACAGTTCTTTATCAGATGTGTCTTTTGAAATTATTTTCTCCAAACTGTGGCTTGTCTTCTCAGTCTCTTGACTTTGCCTTTCACAGAGGAGTTGTTAATATTAATGTAGTCCAGTTTATCAATTATTTCTTTCATGAATCTTGCTGTTGGCATTGTATCTAAATAGTCATTGTCTTACCCAAGATTATCTAGGTTTTCTTCTATATTATCTTCTGGGAGTTTTATAGCTTTTCATTTAACATTTTGGTCTGTGATCCATTTTGAGTCTATTTTGAAGGTTTAGTAGGTAATTTGTGATGATCGTCCCATGACTGTCATTCATAAACCAGTGAGTCCTTAAGAATGTGAAATGACTTCCCCAAGGATTTGTTGTGACTTTTGCAAGTTCATTTTCTTTTTCTTTTTTTTTTTGCATTGGATATCCAGTTGTTCTAGCATCATTTGTTGAAGAGACCTATCCTTACTCTGTTATGTTGTTTTTGTTCCCTTATCAAAAATCAATTTTGTATCTTAATAGAGGTCTATTTCTGGGCTATTTCTGATATCAATCTATTTGTCTATTCTTTTGCCAATACCACACCTTCTTGATTACATTTTTATAGTAAGCTTATAATAAGTCTTTGAAGTTAGACAATGCCATCTTCCAGCTTCAATCTTCTCTTTCAATATTATGTTGGCTATTCTGGGTCTTTTGCCTTTTCATATAAACTTGAGAATTGTTTGTTGAAATCCATGAAATAACTTGGTGAGAGTTTGATTAAGATTGCACTGAACCTATAGATTGTTGAGAAGAGCTAACATCTTCATAATATTGAGTGTTCCTATCCATGATTACAGAATACCTCCCCAATTGTTTAGTTCTTTTTTATCTCATTTAATTCACTTTTATTTTCTAAGTTTTCTTTAAAATTATTTATGCTGTGTCCATTTATAGGATTAATGGCTTAGTCATTCAATTATCCATTCGTTTTGTTGGAGAAGCAGATACTGCCTATTGAAATGCCAGAATGTAGTTTATTCATCATTATTTTTCTAAAAAATTAAGTAAAAGAGCTACTCATGAATGTATTTCTGTTTTAGTCTTCTTTGATAATAAAATAAATATTTCTTAACTATGTAGAACTCAGGATTTATATAAAGGTACACATAAGAATCAATAGAAAAAGAATGAAATGCTTGGTTCTAATTTTTCAGAAATAAAGACAAAGTTGAATTTATGTTAAGTAGGAAAAAAAATCTTCCACTCTGGTGTTCCAGGGCTGGGTATCATACTCCAGGCTCTTCATTCAGTAAAGAAAATCAATGAAGTCTTCCTAATATCATTATCTATAAAACAAGGTCAAGTTTTACTGTATCTTCAACACTAATTGGGCTCTGTCACTGTAATTGTTAGATAATTGAGGTAAAAATTTGAATTTTAGGTAACTGGCATAAATTAGCTTGCAATGATCATCCTAGAGTTGTCATTCATACACCAGTGAATGTCTTAAGAATATGAAACTATTTCCCCAAGGATTTGCTGTGATTTTTGCAAATTCACGATCACAGGGACTTTTAGGATATAGAGCAGTCACATTCTATAACAAATGTCAACATTTCCTCACCATAGCGTACATTGAAAACAGAAGATTTCAACCACCCCACACCTATTAGGATGGCTACAATGAAGGAAACAAACAGAAAACAACAAATGTTGATGAGAATATTGAGAAATTTTCAATGGCTGGTGGGAGTGTAAAATGGTTCAACCACTATGAAAAACAATATGGTAATTCTTCAAAAGATTAAACACAGAATATCTTGGTATGGCATTTCTGGCTACATATCCAAAAGAACTGAAAGCAGGGTCTCAAAGAGACCCAGGTTCATAGCAGCATTATGACAGCCAATAGGTGGAAACAACTCAAGTATACATAAGTGAATGAATGCATAAGCAAAATGTGGTGCTTATGCGAAGGAAAATTATTCAGACTTAAAAAGGAAGGATATTCTGACACAAGCTACAACAAAAAGGAATCTTGAGGACATCATGCTGAAACAGCCCAGTAACGGAAAAGATAAATAATGTATAATTCCACTAGTATAAGGTACCTAGAGTAGTAAAATTCATAAAGACAGAAAGAATGGTGGCTGTCAGGGGCTGGGTTGGGATGGAGGATAACGGAGTTGTTGTTTACTAGATATAGAGTTTTAGTTTTGCAAAATGAAAAGACCTCGAGATGAGTGCTGGCAATGGCTACACAGCATTGTAAATGTACTTAATACCTCTGAATTGTACACTTAGAAATGGTTAAGATAATAAATCCTACATTGTATTTTAACAATCAAAAATAAAAGTACTTTGAGGAGGCCCTGACGGACGACCCCTCCCTGGTGTTCGTCCGCCCCCGCTGGATCTACAGTTGCAATGAGAAGCAGAAGTTACTTCCCCACCAGCTCTACGGGGTGGTGCCCCAGGCGTGAAATGTGTGTGGACACACATGGACGCATACACACACATGTGCACGCATACACACACCCACACGAGTTTAATAAAGGAGACTTCGCTTGGAAAAACAAAAACAAAAATAAAAGTAAACTAAAAAAGAGACTTCCTAATTCAGAACTATTTCGTATACCATACCTCACTCTGCAGTGATGGGAATATGAAATAATTGGTAGATGATTCTATATTTTAAGGTTGCTAATAATAGTGATCATTATTTGAGTGATTTCTATGTTCAGCACTTAAATGATCATGTCCTTTAGTTCTCATTCCAGAAGAAGTGAGGACTATTAGTACCCAAAGTTTACAGATAGAGAAACTAAATTATAGAGCTGATGTACTGATGTACCTACCCAAAATCCTACAGTTCAGTGGTTGAAAATGATTTTGCACTGAAGTCTATTTGTCTCTCCAATCCATAAGCAAATTATGATTACTCAAGCAATCATTTTTCCAAAGTATAAAATGATACATGTAATTATTTAACAAAATATTGTAATAAACTTTGCATGAAAGGCTTTGTGTATTTAGTTATTAACAAGTATAGTAAAATCTTGCTCACTATTATGCCTGACACTGACAAGTGGACATTTGAAAGTGTAAGCATTGTTAATCTAGTATTGGGACCAGCAATCTGGCAGCTTGAGCAACTGATATTTCTACTTCTTTTGCTGAGTGTAGTTTTGGACATCGAGTCAAACTTTTCACTAGTAATATTGTATAACTTTTTCTTTTCACTCACAGTGTAGTATATTGGAAAGTGGTTTGCAATGAGGCTTGGTTTTAATTTTAACAGGTGACCAAGCTATGTGACTTGGGAAATATTACTTCTTTAACTCTAGTTTTCTTACTATACACAGAGAATTGTGCATCATTCAGAGAGCAGATTCACAACTCTATTTCAGTGAAAAAACATGAGTTGACAATGCAGCTATTTATCTTGAGTTCTAAGGATCAACATTACAGATTGATCTAAATTAGTATTCAATATTATCCAAAACAAACTTTAAGGTGTAAGGTTTTAAGTCATATAAGCACATATAACTGAACAATTATTGCTCTCCAAAATAAAAATAACTAAATAGAATTTATAAGAAAACATTTGAACCATACTGTTTGTCAAGAGAAGTTTTACATTCTATTTGTATTTATTTCTATCTTTAGGAATATCACTAGGAAAGACAAAGAATTCACAACCACAATGTTTACTTTCTTTCCTGTCCTCTTGCACATTGCATTAACCCTCCCCACTCCATCATTCTATCATCATCTTGACAGCTTCCAAGCTATATTTCATCCTTTCCTTTTCATCACCATCCTTATTTTCTACATTCCTTCAAGAAGCAAAAACAACTCTCTCTTCTCAATCACAAATAATTTAAGAAATCCCTATACATATACCTGTTCCTTAAGTCAAGCATCTTGATTTGACTTAAAAAATATATAAACAAAAAATTAGCCTTAAAATATCCACTCTTTAAAACCCCTGTATATAATTTGTTATCAAATTTAACATGTTAATTTTATATTAACATCTATTTACACAAATTCAAAAGTTCATTTTGAGGGGAAATTTTAAATGTGAATAGACCCAGTGCAAACTGAGGACATACTTTGGTGACTCCTAATCAGAAAAAGTTACTAATTTGTGGAGTTAGCTATTGTAACAATATTATTTGGCCCATGCATCTCTGCAAAAAGGGGACCCATGGCATTCTTTTTCTTGTGATCTTCCCTCCTACAAAAGAAAGAGGTTGGCAGAAATTATCTTTCTTCAAGATAGGAAATGTTAGACCTATGGCTTCAGTTCGGTTCAGTTCAGTCGCTCAGTCATGTCCGACTCTTTGCGACCCCATGAATCGCAGCACACCAGGCCTCCCTGTCCATCACCAGCTCCCGGAGTTCACTCAGACTCACGTCCATCGAGTCAGTGATGCCATCCTGCCATCTCATCCTCTGTCGTCCCCTTCTCCTCCTGCCCCCAGTCCCTCCCAGCATCAGAGTCTTTTCCAATGTGTCAACTCTTCGCATGAGGTGGCCGAAGGACCAGAGTTTCAGCTTTAGCATCATTCCTTCCAAAGAAATCCCAGGACTGATCTCCTTCAGAATGGACTGGTTGGATCTCCTTGCAGTCCATGGGACTGTCAAGAGTCGTCTCCAACACCACAGTTCAAAATCATCAATTCTTTGGCGCTCAGCCTTCTTCACAGTCCAACTCTCACATTCATACATGACCACAGGAGAAACCATAGCCTTGACTAGACGGACCTTAGTCAGCAAAGTAATGTCTCTGCTTTTGAATATGCTGTCTAGGTTGGTCATAACTTTCCTTCCAAGGAGTAAGCGTCTTTTAATTTCATGGCTGCAATCACCATCTGCAGTGATTTTGGAATCCCCCAAAATAAAGTCTGACACTGTTTCCACTGTTTCCCCATCTATTTCCCATGAAGTGATGGGACTGGATGCCATGATCTTCGTTTTCTGAATGTTGAGCTTTACGCCAGCTTTTTCACTCTCCACTTTCACTTTCATCAAGAGGCTTTTTAGTTCCTCTTCACTTTCTGCCATAAGGGTGGTGTCATCTGCATATCTGAAGTTATTGATGTTTCTCCCGTCAATCTTGATTCCAGCTTGTGTTTCTTCCAGTCCAGCGTTTCTCATGATGTACTCTGCATAGAAGTTAAATAAGCAGGGTGACAATATACAGCCTTGACGTACTCATTTTCCCATTTGAAACCAGTCTGTTGTTCCATTTTCAGTTCTAACTGTTGCTTCCTGACCTGTATACAGATTTCTCAAGAGGCAGGTCAGGTGGGTCTGGCTTCAACTACTCTACAAATCCTTTTCCTAGGCTTCCTGTAATGAAATTCTCCTAACCACATGCATACAGGTAGATGTCAGAGAATTTATTACATAAAGCAAAATAGGAAGAAGCCTTTGGAAAGTGTTTGATAAAATTTTCTATTATAGATTGGAAATATTTTTATATTATATCAAAAATCTATTGAACTAAGTATTGATTATAAGACTTGAACAAAGTGAACTCTAATATTTTGTCATCTTTGAAGAGTTAGCTAAGCATATCAGTGAAAGTGCCAGAATCTTATAAGGATGTTCTTTGATCTCTGTATAAAAGAGCAGAGATAAATATATAAAAAATGACTATGATATCATCTATGTGAGAGATCAGAAAAAAGAAAATTCCAGCCACTTAGAAACTGGAACACTGGTCTTTAAGAAGTGCTACGCTACTAAGTTTCCTTCATTTCATTGTACATTTTCACTTGGAAAACTTTATAAAAGATATGTGTGAATAATCCACAGGTATGTTCAATAAATACATAAACCTTAATAAAAAGAAATAAAGACATCTATCTTGTAATAGCCTGCAGATTGTCTCCAATTAGGCAAATCCTCTCATTACAATTCTATTCTTTATAATCTGTTACACAGTGTTAGAAATTTTTATCAAAACAGGTCTCCTGATTGATTTATCTAGAAGAGTGGTTCTTATCCTCTTTTGGAAACATAATACTTCATATTTTAACTTTCCTCTAGGACCTTAATTGTCAGCAATTTTTTTACTAAATCAACTGCAAATGATATTAGAAAAAAATTTATAGAGAAATTTTAGGCAGATTAGGCATTTTAATCAGTTATTCACTTCTCCTTTCAATGACAACACAGCTAGGGGATATGGCTTCCAAATGTTTTAGTCTTTTGTCCTCAATGTGAAGCTACTTCATGTTGAGAAAAACCAAACAAACAAGCACCTAACACGTTAAGGTGCAGAAATGTTTTTTAAGAAACTATTTCACAATCTGTTTGCTCTAAATCTCACATGGAACTGACAATATTAAACAATGGTTACAAAACAGAAATTGTTTCTCATACTTCCCCATTTGCAAACCTTTTCCACACCTTAAAGTCTTTGTTGCTTAGTATCATTGATTTTTTTCCCTCCATTCACCTTGGCAGTGACCCCATAAGCAATCCGAAGATCCATCATTAGTGTTTTTCTAATTGATACTCAGTTTCACAATTAGGCTTAGAAAATCATGAATAAAAAAGTCATAATTCTCTACAAAATCCAAGTGATATTTAACACAGAATCCTGTGGAAAAAGTATTTGTTTTCTTGTTATATAAATAACTTGAGAACTAAAAATGCAATGTATTACATAAACAAAGATGGCTTGGCTTAAGAGCAATTATTTTCTAAGAACACATCGTATCTTGTATAAATTCTGTGATGGCCACCAGTGTGTCAGTCTTGGGTGGGTTGCATTTCACTGCTGATGTATTTAAGTTTTTTATTTAATTCAAATATGACCATTAGGGATGTTGGTTTTTCAATGTTTTAGTCTTGGAGGCCCAACAAATCCACAGCCAATGAAAACTCATTCTTTTAGTTTCATGCCCAAAATATATCATCATGTAACTTTAAAAGATCATACTTTTTATTGCAATATCAGATGGGCTACGTTTGTTACCTCCCAGCAGATTAACCTCCAAGGCTGTACCAATTCATTAAACATGCACATCAGTCACCAGACTGCAGTATAATTTATTGCAATTAAGCACTTCTGTGTTGGGGAACCAAAATAAGATTGTCCATTATCAGTGCTGTTAATGGTTTTCTGAACAGTTGCCAGTTCATTCACCCCACCCACCCTTCAATAATAAAATAATTTTGACAAAGGACCCATGTTTCAACATTTTTAATAAAAACAAAATAGAAAAACCATCAGTAACTGAGCAGTAAAGTTTCCTTTCTCTTTCTTCTTTGCCAAAACTAACAGAAAGGAAAATGTCAGTCTGGATTCTTGCCAAAAAAAGAGGAAATTGAATGGTCTCAGTTTTGATTCTTTGACTAGTAGCTTTGTATACATAGAATGCTTGGCTCTTGGGCTCATTTTGACAGAACTGAAACAGATAAGAGGTTTTGAGGACTACATTCTGCAATTTATAGACCTTGATTCTATTTAAGATCTTTCAATACCACATAACAAATCAATGTGATTTAGAAAATAACGTTGTTTCTGCCATTGACATAAGCCATATGTGAACTGCTAAGCTACTACACAAGCCACAGCCATAAATTTTGGTCACTTGCAGGAGATTCCTTATTATTTGGAGGCTCAAAATAACTCAAACCATTATCATCTTGAGTGATGTCTCACTAAACTGCTGCCTGGTAATGGGCTGAAAGGTCTCTCACACTACAGGCAGATAGAGCTATTCTTAAATAAATTTCCCAGGTAATTCATTTAAAATAATAGGACAGTAGCCTGTTTTAAATATAACAGATTTTGATATATCAAATCATTAAACATCCCTTTCACAGACACTATGAATGTAATCTACACAAGTCATATATCTGACATAGACAATGTTTGATCCAGATAGCAGAGTGACTAATCACACACAAAAAATTAACAACTAAAGTAAGTGTGGCAATTTGTCTTTCTGCAGAAAACAAAATGTGCTCATGCTGTTCTATTAAACTTTGGATGTCTCACTAAGAAGGAAGGGGAATGCTCACTATTTCTGTTGGAAACAGCTGGATTAGCATATGTGGTAAAAAGGATAGCTGAAATGGTAAATTTGTCCACTGGGTGGAAATTTTTCTATTTTTTAGCCTCTTTTTACAGTATATACAATGTATAGGAGAGAGATTGTTTACTCAGTATGAACCTAATTTCAGATAAAAAATAAATCTAAATCATTAAAACCCTCTTCAGACTCAACCAATTATTTTGTTTCAAGTATACATATACATTTAGAAAAAATTTTTTCAGAATCAGTATTTTTAACATCAAAATCACTATTAAGTTTCTCTTGTAATTGTGGAGGGAAGCACTTATCTGACAAACAAAATGAGATTAGATTATGTTAAGAACAAGTTTCCAAAGACTACTCAGAAGCTACTACTCAAAAAGTAGTCTTTAAAGGAATTCTAGTCTCTACATTTTATTCTTTTCTCTTAAATGTTCATTTTTATCCAAAGCTAGTCTCTACAAAGCACCATTCAACTCCTTAGCCAATTTCTGAAATCACTTCAAATCCTCCTTCAAAATAATTACATGAGATATACTTAATCACTTTAGAGAACTTTAATCCACCCATATCCTAGAAAGTTGGTTTCAAAATGCATATCCAGTTAACCCTAAATATTCATATAATATTCACTAAAGCTAAGAACAACCATATCATTGCTATCGTTAATAATGCTAATTATTAAGCTAAACAAATTAATTATTTTTTAAAACATTTATTCTTCAAAGTTAAATATTTTGAGATAATTGGTTATTTTAAAAGATCTGCTTTATTAAAAAATGATACCATATGAAAACTACAAGAAAGTCTTGGATTTTTGGTGTGAAAAGTAAATACTTTTAAATGTTAACCATTCAAAATACAAAATATTTATTAAACTAGGATTTGAAATCAACATCTATCCTGTTATCTAAAATATTATTTTTCAAATTTAAGAAGTGCACACAAACACAACTCAAAAATACCAGTTGCTGAAGTTTGAAAATAAGAAAAAAATATTTTTCATTTTATAAACATAACATAAAAGACATATATGCAGATGACACCACTCTTATGGAATAAAGCAAAGAATTAAAAGCCTCTTGATGAAAGTGAGAGGATAGTAAAAAAGTTGGCTTAACACTCAACATTCAGAAAACTAAGACCATGGCATATGGTGCCATCACTTCATGGCAAACAGATGGGGAAACAGTGGAAACAATGACAGATATTATTTATTTATTTATTTATTTATTTATTTATTTATTTATTTTGGACTCCAAAATCACTGCAGATGGTGCCTGCAGCCATGAAATTAAAAGATGCTTGCTCCTTAGAAGAAAAGTTATGATCAACCTGCTGCTGCTGCTGCTGCTAAGTCACTTCAGTCGTGTCCGACTCTGTGTGACCCCATGAACAGCAGCCCACCAGGCTCCTCTGTCCACAGGATTCTCTAGGCAAGAATACTGCAGTGGGTTGCCATTTCATTCTCCACATGACCAACCTAGAGAGCATATTAAAAAACAGAGACATTACTTTGCCAACAAAGGTCCATCTTTTCAAGCCTATGGTTTTCCCAGTAGTCATGTATGGATGTGAGAGTTGAACTGTAAAGAAAACTGAGCACCGAAGAATTGATGCTTTTGAACTGTGGTGTTGGAGAAGACTCTTGAGAGTCCCTTGGACTGCAAGGAGATTCAACTAGTCCATCCTCAAGGAAATCAGTCCTGGATATTCATTGGAAGGACTGATGCTCAAGCTGAAACTCCAATACTTTGGCCACATGATGCAAAGAACTGACTCAATTGTAAAGACCCTAATGCTGAGAAGATTGATGGTGGGAGGAGAAGGGGATGACAAAGGATGAGATGGTTGGATGGCATCACTGACTCAACGGGCATGAGTCTGAATAAACTCCCGGAGTTGGTGATGGACAGGAAACTTGGCGTGCTGCAGTCCATGGGGTCACAATGAGTCGGACATGACTGAGCAACTGAACTGAACTGACTGAAAAGATGTATAACATACTATATATGTGTGTATACATTTAAACTTGTATATAATACTTTGGGCTTCCCTGGTGACTCAGATGGTAAAGAATCTGCTTGCAATATGTGAATCCCAAGTTTAATCTTTGGGTTGGGAAGATCCCTTGGAGAAAGGAATGGCTACCCACTCCTGGAGAATTCCATGGACAGAAGAGCCTGGTGGGCTACAGTCTATGGAGTTGCAAAGACATGACAAGTTGTCTGACAAGTTGTCAGATGTTACAGGACTAAGGGAGAAATAAAATCTAAGATACAGATCCCAGGACAAAGAATTTACAACATCATTAAGAAAATAAAAGAAATATTCATTAAGGCCTCTGTCCAGTGGGAAACGGTTTTGGTTTGTTATGGATTACATTTGTTATGGACCAAGTTTGAAAGAAAATAATTTGACTGTCCAAGGTGGAGCAGTTTCCTGGAGTGAAACGTATAGAGTAAAAGCAGGAGGGATGAAGGTTCACCCCATAGGTGAAAGGGAGAGAAGCCAGACAGAGTAGTCAGTAAGGTGAAAACTGGGTCAAGTCTCCGATAAAGAAAAGCTGAAATGAAACCTCAGTGTGAAGCCATCATTTCCTAATTAGAAGTATGCTTGGCTAGGATGTAGAGGATGAAGTGGCAGAGAAAGGCTAACACTAATTTTGGTGGATGTATTGTAGTAAGTAGTAGTCTTAAGGGAGTTTAGAAAGTCACTATACATTAGAATTACATAAATATATAATGTAACCAATTAAAGATGTGGAGGTGATACGTGATTACTGAGATTTATAATATCTTATTTTCAAATGAATGGTCCAATGTTAATGTTACATTTGGAAATCAAAGAGGAAAGTGGATACCGTGCTTTGTTCATTTCTACTCTGGAGAAAATATAAAGGATGCTGAGGTTATGCTTCTTACACAGCACTGAATAGGATGTACTCAGAAAATAATCCCCCAAAACTAAGTCCCTTTAATATACAGATGACAGCTTATTTCCTAAAGGAAAGGTAGTGATTACCTAAAGGATAGATGTGTGTGTGTGTGTGTAGCAATGGAGTGTTTTAAATGAGATACTACTACTGATTGAGAGATTACATTAACATAAGGCAAACACTATTCTGATTAGGCAGGACCTTGCACAACATTCATCTTTACCCTTTTATGCCTCTGGAAACAGAGCTGGGTTCCCTAAACTCTGGGTGTCTGACCTTAGCAGACAAGCATAAGAGTAATATACTATAAATTCCAGGCAAATAGGATTTGCAAGACCTGCTTGAGAGTTGGGGTGAGGAGCTGGCATGTTGGAATGGCTTCTAGAATGTGAACTTTGCTGGATGGTATGTCTACAAGTTGGCTGACAGATGGAAAGAGGACTTTCCAGAGGAACAGAAACATGCAGAGAAAATTAAATAGGTGCTTCCTTCTTTTCTGTCCTTCATTCCTTTTTTCCTTTCTCCCTCCCTCCCTCCTTTCCACTATACTGGGTACATATAATTTTCAAGAAATTGTCAGGAAAGGACTTGGAGCTGCTGGCATTGAAACACCCCGTTCCTCCCCTGAGGAGAAACTGAACTGACTAACATTTTCACCATGATCAAATGAGGAAACCCAACTAATACCAAAGTCACTGTGATTTTACCTTTTCACTGTCTTTTAACATATCCCCAACACAAGTGAGACAAGGTACACAGACGTTCTGTTTCCACCAACCTGTAACTAACCTGAGATTTTAGCATTCCCTTGTCTTAAGGCTGCCTCTCAGAGGTTCAGGCCAAGGACACCAGGGTGGATCTGTGGACTTCACAACATCTATGAACTCATTCAAACACTGTAGCACCAATGAGATCTCAAAAACGGAACGGTGCAGAACTTAATTTATGTGCCTCAGAGGGATTAAGAATAGAGTTCAGTCTGCCAGCATTCGGGACTCTGGTTCCGTACAGTCTAGGTACTAAAGACCTGGGGCTGAACTGTCTCCCCAGCTATAATTATGGAAGTCGTGTATGGCAGAAAAATGCTATAATTAAAGTCACAAAATGTTTTTTATCGTAATTTTCTTTTATTGGTGTATAACTTTGTGAAAAAATATGCCCTGGTTTGTCTGAAATTTTCTTCTCTGGCATTATACATTTCTTTAAAAAGACTTGTATAAATCGTGGGTCAAGTCCTCTGGAACTAAGGAGGTATGAAAAAATTACAAAATAATTAGAGTGAATGCTTTTATTTTCAAGCTGAACTTTGTCTTACCAAAATCTCACGTCTTCCCGTGATATTTCCTGTTGTTAGGTGAGTTCCCTTGAAAAGTTACCACAATGTTTTCTTGTTGTTAGACTATAATAACTAAAAAATGGTGTTTAAGAATTTTAAAAAAGAATGTAGAGGAGAACAACAGACTGTTAACGTGAACACTTTCCTCCAAAGAAGCATTCTGTCTTGCATTCCATAAATTCTGAATGTGCATGTTTCCTTTCTCTGATTTAACTGTAATTCCATGATGCTAAGGTTGATGTGAAAAGTGTCCTCTTTGAACCTATGACACCTGGAACAATACCCTACATCTGATAGGTCCTTGAACAAATATTATTGATCCCCTCAATCCAGGAAGATATCTAACTTCCCTGAAAATTCTTATTATTTGTAAGTTAACTGCAATTTTCATAGGCTAAATAATATTCATGGATCTGAAAATATAAACTTAAATAACTTAAAGAACATGGGAAATATGACACTGGGATTTTTGTTGTCAACCTTGTTTGCAGAAATCAAGCAAATAAAATCACCTAATTAATTAAAGGGAAAAATTATAATATTTCAATAACTATAAATAACTGTCAGTCATTTGTATTAATAGAAGGAAACGGAAGGATGAACAATCCAAGCTGACAGATTCTCCCAGGACAGCTTGCCCTCTGAATCAAGTGATTTTGTTTTTATACTGACATTTGACTAAGATGGAATCTGCTCCTCTGGGGATCCCCTGCAAGGCAAATAATAACATCCTACTGTAACAACACTACACAGGAGGCTCAATAAAGTTGTTGAGTTTCTTCAACCCTTTTCCGTCTCCATATCCCACCCCATGCTGGGCATATATCATTGTGGGACATGTTTTGTAAAATTTTCTCTCTTTCACTTCTCCCCAAAGTACTGCAAGTAGTTGTTTTCAATTTTAAAAGAAAAAAAAATTTTTTAAGTTAAAGGTGGAAATGACAACAAGAATGCCAAACACAAGATATATGTAGTTAATGATTTTTCCTTGAGGAGTCACATAGTGAATCTAGTGGCTAGCTGTGACTGTAACGCAGGTATTCATCCCAGATAAAAAGATATGAGTGTGTGGCCTAGACTTGGATATTCACTAGAGTGAAAGTGTCTTTTCCCTAGACCCTATTATGGAAAGAGCATTTTATGATCCTACAAATTAAAAAGAAAATCTTAACAGTTTTACTTATTATTAGTGGAGCTAATAATCACAGAAGTTGTAATTTAAAATATTTTTCTCAATAAAACTAAACTGTGCTCCAAGAGCTTTCTGGCAGACTCTGAAATATAACAAAGAAGCTTTGTTCATCTCAATGTGCTCAGAAAAATAGAAATTTAATCCCATAGAAATATGATTACATTTTAAATTTGACATTTCAACCTGTAATATTTAGACCAATAAGGGTATGTGCTCAGTCACTTCAGTCGTGTACAACTCTGTGACCCCATGGACTATAACTGGCCAGGTTCCTCTACCCATGGGGATTCTTCAGGCAAGAATACTGGAGTGGGTTGTTATTTGCTCCTCCAGAGGATCTTCATGACCCAGGGATCAAACCCACATCTCTTGCAACTTCTGCATTGGCAGGTTGGTTCTTTACCACTACACCACCCATATGTCATGGCCTAAATTTGAAATCAGAATGAATCAATAAAGTAGAGGGTACAAATATCAAGAAGACAAAATGACATGTCTGTTTAGTTCTCCTCTCCTTCTCAGTGCCTAGAGCAATGTCTAATGTGCAGAGTAGCTCTTTAAAAAATATTTATGAAATGAATGAATATTCTACAACACAGCAACAGGCTTTTCATTCAGAAAAAGGAATAAGTTGAAGGGAATTAAAAATCAAGATCCTCTCCCAATATTAAATTCTTCTGCCAGTCACTGAAGTCAACCTCTGAAATTCTGAACTATCTGCATCTGAGTGCATGTCAAGGGAGGTTAGGCGGGGCCGGGTAGGGGGCGACATGTGTGCACATGAATTAATGATGTCAGTCAGGTTGATTGTGACCCAGTTACAACTTCTGACCCTTATGAGCAAAGAATACATGTTATTCCACTATTGGATATATTTTTCTCCTCACTACATACAAACACACTGTAATACTGACGATCTTATAAAATAAACAAGCAAAAAAATTCTCTAGATCTTAAATGGTCCCCATAGAAAACTTTCCATTTCTCTGTTTTCCTTTCCAGCAAAGCTCCTCAAAATACCTCCTCCTTACTCTCTCCAGTTTCTCACCTTTCACTTTTCATTCACTCGTCAGCAGCATTTGACATGATGACCACCCCTACTCCCCACTTTTTGAAACCCTTTTCTCCAAGGGCTCACAGCCCTTCTACCTCAATGGCTACTCCTCATTCTCATATGCTGTGTCCTCCTCATTGGAGGCGACTGTCTCACATCAGAGCAGAAATGCTGAGTTGAACAGACAACTCCTTTCTATTTCATTCACAAACACTTACCACAGTGGCCTTTTTGCTCATTCTTGAACTGGTCAAGTTCATTCTAGACTCAGAACCTTGTATCTGCTATCCTATCAGCTTAGAACACTATTCTTATAAGTAGCCCTCACCCTCTGTGTATCTCTACTTAAATATCACTATCATGGAGAGATCTTTTCTCATCATTATTTTATGGAGCCTTTTTCTTCATATTCACTGCTAAACCATGACCCTGCTTTATTTTCTTCCTAATATTTGCTGAAAATAATGTTATTTTCATATATTTATCTATCAGTTTGTATACTGTCTCTCTCCCAGATTAGAATGTAATAACTATGAAGTTAGAATTCTGTTTTGTTCACTTTCACTGTTTTGGCGCCTAGAACAGTGTTTGTCCTACTATGCTGCTGCTGCTAAGTCGCTTCAGTCGTGTCTGACTCTGTGCGACCCAGTAGATGGCAGCCCACCAGTCTCCCCCATCCCTGGGATTCTCTAGGCCAGAATACTGGAGTGGGTTGCCATTTCCTTCTCCAATGCATAAAAGTGAAAAGTGAAACTGAAGTTGCTCAGTCGTGTCCGACTCTTAGCGACCCCATGGACTGCAGCCTACCAGGCTCCTCCATCCATGGGATTTTCCAAGCAAGAGTACTGGAGTGGGGTGCCATTGCCTTTTCCTGGCCTACTATAGGGCTCAATAAATATTTGTTGATGGAATGAATGAAGAAGTATTAGCACCATATTCCAGATGTCTATCATTTTGGTTTCCTACGATCCTACATTTAATTAAATATTAAACAAAAATGTTTTTCTATCTACCACCTACCATGGGAATGGTGTGCATGTGTGTGCATGCACGCATGATGTGGTGGGGACTAGGGAGGGTGTATGCCAACACTGGAGTAGAAAATGTCAACCCACTCCAGGATTCTTGCCTGGGAAATCCCATGGACAGAGGAGCTTGGCAGACCATAGTTCATGGGGTCACAAAAGAATCAGACACAACTTTGCAACTAAACAACAATGCCAACTTTATACCCCTCAAAGAACTTAGAGTTTGTATATACATAAAAGTTAATAATAACATAAAGCAGCATATGGAAAATGCAACAAACATATCTCTTTGTTCATTCATTCAACAAATATTTGTTACACATCTCCAAAGAGCCTGCACTAAGAAAGGCAACAAAAAGCAGAAAGAAAGAAAACAGGAAGAAGATAAATCATAGGGGATACATGGCAGTAGTCCAGATATATTTAAGACTTATAAGTGGCAGGTTGAATGTGACTAAATAGAGTTAATAATAGGCAAGATAAGAAAGATACTTGGTGCATTTAAAAAAACACAGTAAGAATTAAAAATGTAATGAGTAACATTTCTAAGCAAAAGAACCTGAAAAACTTCAGGCAGTAAAATATCCCATGTAAAGAAGCGCTTGCCTCAGTCACTCCCTAGAGAAGAAAGATATTTTTGTTCTGAATACATAGCATGTAGCAAAGACACAGACTCCAGAAAATTTATTTCAGGCATAAGGGGGAAACAGCCAAATACCAAGAAAAATATGTTCCAGACTATGATGATCAGATCAAATCATATTTTTATGCAATGCTATGTGGGAGCATCCTGCATGGCTTCTTATCCTAAATTTTTTTCAGATATAACGAGCCAAGTTTTCACATGTAATTACTGCCCAGTTTTGAATCTGTAATGGTAGATACTATAGAATTGTCAAAAGAGGTTAACTTCAATTTTTGGCCATTTACATTCTTAGGCATTTTAAGAATCACTCTCTGGGAATATTTGACATTAACTTTGTAAAGCGTTTCACTGTGAGAAAAGTGTTAGATAGCTTACAAAACCACATGGTTTATTATTTGTGAGTGTAATAGAAATGCTGGGTTCAATATCTATTTTTCATGAGGAATATCTGTTTGCTTGTTTGATTAAATACTAAATTAAAAGGTTCCGAGCATGGTTACCATATGGCTCTGGGATAATACTTACTGTTTAACTGCATGTGAAGATTTTAGATCAATATTAGTGTTTAAAAATAAATGTGTAGACAATTATTAAGACAATGGACTGGTTCAAAATACACTAAAACATTCAGAGGAAAAAATGTAAGGAAACAGTGTGTCCCTTTTTAAAGTCTTTGCACAGATAAAATGTCATGGTAGCAAGCTCTGAGAGATTGTTCAGTTTGGGCTTTGGTTCTTCCTAATTCATGTGAGCACTGATGTAGCCTCATCAGCTTGCTACAATCTTTTAACAATCTCTAAATAAATTCTCATATTCATTAACTACAAAAATGAAGAAGAGCAGTTCTCCACAGTGGTAAAGGATCAGGAAGGGATGGTCCTGAGCAGACACAAGGAGTGGGCCGAGAAGCAGAACACCTATAAATTCTCATTTTATTAGCCTGGTTCACATCCTGCTCGACTCCTCTCTCACCCCACAAGAGAAAATTCCTGTTTACATGTACAATCTCCTTGGGACCATGGAGGAGCATGAACTGTGCTGTATGAAAAAACAGTCATATGTGGGCAAAGTAAGCTTAATAAGACCTGTGAGAGCTGTACATCTCCCAATCTAAATTCCTCTTAAGAGATCGACCATTGCAGTCCAATGAACTCAAACAGGAAACTCCTGCAAGCATCAGTACCTTTAAAAAGTTCTACAGTTAATAAACCAATAAAACTGACAGTTAAGTATAACTGACATTCTTAACAATGAAGATAGACTACCATGACTGAATGAACGTAGCTCTGTATTCTGAGTATAGCTGTATCGTTTAAAATAGACATTGTTTGATACCTATTTTGTTATATAAGGAAACATTTCTATTCTTAATTCTGTTCTATAGAAGACTGAGATTAAATGACTTTTCAAAGTCACCTAATGGAAAAAACATAAAGAAGCCCAAGTGTTGAAATACTCTATCCAGTCTGTCACCTGGGATAAAGGTTATTTAACTGAATTACAAAAATATAAGGATCTTAAAGATGAAGTTGGAAATCAAATAAGATACTACAAACATGCCATGCAACTCTGTATTTAGTGGCTTAGCTTCTGGTTTTAGGTGAATTGATTTGCTTGAACCACTCTATTGAGACATGAGAAGCTTTGAGAACAGCAAACTATGGGGGCAGGGAGCTGGACTCTAAACATGGTTCCAAAGGGGTTTTCTGGAGTCTGTTTTGAAGAGCTTTAAAGAAAAGTTTAGGCAGCCATTTACCTTACAGAGTTAGTAATAAATTTGTTTTGACTTTAAGGCAAAGAGCTTATTTTCCTTTTCTAAATTTCTCACAGCTCTTACTATTATATTTATTTCATTAAGAAATATATAACCTGTCTTGCTCCCAAAAGTACTTTCAGTTGCTTATAAAAATCTGCATGATAAAATAAAACTCTAAATCTTTGATTTCTTTGAAATCAAGTAATAGAGAAAATTTGGCTTATATATTGCAAAGAAACTGGAGACTAAGAACTCAGAAATAAATGTGTACATTTCTGCAAAAGGATTAAAGGTGGGCCATAAATATAGTTCTGAATACTCTATCAGACAAACTGAAGTGAGAATATAGTTAGTTATAAAATAATAATTCTGCATAAGATAAAAATATACCTGCTATTTCAGAGAAACACACATTTTCCTACAGTGAAGTCTGCATAAAATTCTTACACAGCAAAAATTTCCCCACAGTTCCTCAGAGAGGGGACACTGAGGAGCTTTGGGGATGTCATCTTCAGTCATATCCCTATAACACACGGAGAGCTCCATAAAGCTGTTCCTTTCTGCGGTTGTCCCACCATGTTCAACAGGGAATTCATGCCAAAACACAATTTAGTAAGTGCAGTTTGAAAGGACAGCCAAAACCACACCATCTATGCACACAGCTTTCTGATTGGCTAACTTTATCCAGGGATAAATTTCCATGCTATTTAGCAGACTAAATGCCCTAGGATGTATATCCTTCAGTCAATATTTTTAAATATTATTTCTCAGAAACGAAGTTTTGATAACTGTTAGGTCATCAAGGTTATCCTTCATAACATCCAGGAGTGTAGGGATTGCATATGGCTAATCCTGATTGACAGCTTGTCCAATCCATTTCCAAACCTGCTTCTATTGGAAACCTATGAAATTCAAGTCTGAATTGTCTCCCACTCCAACTCCACCAAAAAGTGTACCAAGGCAACATCTTTAGTTTAGATAGTGACAAGATTACTTTACAAAACAATTCTCATTATACTAAAAATACATACATTGTATAATGCGGCCCACATAACATTAGAGTTTAAGCTCTTCAAAAGTGGGTGTACTAGTTTGCATCCCCACCAACAGTGTAAGAGGGTTCCTTTTTCTCCACACCCTCTCCAGCATTTATTGCTTGTAGACTTTTGGATCACAGACATTTTGACTGGCGTGAAATGGTACATTATTGTGGTTTTGATTTGCATTTCTCTGATAATGAGTGATGTTGAACATCTTTTCATGTGTTTGTTGGCCATCTGTATGTCTTCTTTGGAGAAATGTCTATTTAGTTCTTTGGCCCATTTTTTGATTGGGTGGTTTATTTTTTGGAGAACAGTGTGGAGATTCCTTAAAAAACTGGAAATAGAACTGCCTTATGACCCAGCAATCCCACTGCTGGGCATACACACCGAGGAAACCAGAATTGAAAGAGACACGTGTATCCCAATGTTCATCGCAGCACTGTTTATAATAGCCAGGACGTGGAAGGAACCTAGATGTCCATCAGCAGATGAATGGATAAGAAAGCTGTGGTACATATACACAATGGAGTATTACTCAGCCATTAAAAAGAATGCATTTGAATCAGTTCTAATGAGGTGGATGAAACTGGAGCCTATTATACAGAGTGAAGTAAGCCTGAAAGAAAAACACCAATACAGTACACCAACACATATATATGGAATTTAGAAAGATAGTAACGATAACCCTGTATGCGAGACAGCAAAAGAGACACAGATGTATAGAACAGTCTTCTGGACTCTGTGGAAGAGGGAGAGGGTAGGATGATTTGGGAGAATGGCATTGAAACATGTATAATATCATATATGAAACGAATCGCCAGTCCAGGTTCGATGCATGATACTGGATGCTTGGGGCTGGTGCACTGGGACGACCCAGAGGGATGGTATGGGGAGGGAAGTGGAAGGAGAGTTCAGGATGGGGAACACGTGTATACCTGTGGCAGATTCATGTTGATGTATGGCAAAACCAATACAATACTGTAAAGTAATCAACCTCCAATTAAAATAAATAAATTTATATTTTTAAAAAAGTGGGGATCTTTGCCCATTTTCTTTATTGCTATTTTCCCAACGACTAGAAATAGTGCCTGGCATATAGTTGATATTTAACAAAAAAAATGGTAATAATTGGCTAGAAGAGTGATAAGGAATAAAGCTTTTAAGAATCATTGGTGATTAAAAATTGAACTTATATTTTATTATTAACAATGCAAATATTTATATTTAATAAATGGTAGTATGCAACATTTTTAGTGTCTACAAATAATGTTTTCTGAATATGTGAACTCAATAATGTCTTATACTAACTTGGATGTCCCCCAGGAACCCATGATCCATTGGTTGGGCAGTACTGAATAAAAGTTTTGTTTTTATTATTTTGGCCTTGAAATTTGTCTCAAAGGATATCTGAAATTACCTACCAAGTTGCTGAGAAAATGGTGTGATTAAGTACATGGGATATATACTCTGCTGAGCTACATTTCACTCATGGATCCACTGTTCTAGCTGGATGACCTTAGGAAATATACTTAACTTCTCTGAAGTTTTTGAAAAAAGCATAATTATATCTGTACATCTAAGTGTTGTGAGGACAAATAAAATAATATATGTAAAGAGTTTCACACATACTGAGAGCTGTATAAAGTGCTCCCATTTTTACAAGAGATTCTAGGTGGATAACAAAATTTGTCATAAGACCAATTTTGGTTCCTTACAAGAAATCCATTTCATTGACATCTTTTTCTGCATCCTATATCAAGAGGACTGACAGCCAGAGCATTTGAAAATATTACCTGACCTTTCAGATATTCAATAGGGAATAGGGATATTCAAAATGCAATAGGGAATTTTCTACTAACACAAATTCTTGCCATGGCATGAAGCTTCAGGTTCAGAATAAATGTAATATCTGCATTTCTCAAATGATGTTCATGAAGCTCATTGTATAAGCAATACCCTGAAGTTGGAAGTAGAAAGCAAAGGAAGTCATTTTTTTAAAAAGGGCTAATAATTTCTACAGTTGTCACATTTCTCCATAATATTAAGTATTTAATACTTGGTGGCCTTCATCCATATCAGGCCACATGAACAAATAGCAGGCTTGATAGTTTCCTGGTGAATCACTGACAAGCAACATGATACTAATAAATGAGCATTGTTTTAATATTTTTTTACTTAATATTTTGTTTAGGGTTATCCAAAAAAAAAAAAGCTAAATAATCAACGACCCTTTAGTGTGTCTATAACAAGGATTATGGGGATCTCTTTCATCTTTTCTCTTTTATGCAACACGAGACAATAGTCTCTTTATTTCAGTTATTACTGACATTGATGCAAATATTTCTGACAAGTGGAAAATCTCCTTGTAATTAAATTTCTGTTGTACTTTAATGTTTGTTCCTTAGAAAGTCCCTGTTAACAGATTTCGAGCTGTGATAAAAATATTTTCTTCATATGTTATCAAAAGCTGTAATCTGTTTTCTTTCCTGGAAGTCATTCAAAATAGCAATAATGGAAAAACATTTTTTTTTCAACATTAGGGTAAATTGTTCTTGAATGTCAACTTAAAGTTTCAATAAAATGAAGAACTGAAAAGAATAAATTTATTTGGAAATTAAAGTCTCAGCAAATGTCACAGTCTAGAAAGTACTGACTTTGCAGAGGTGAATAGGGACACAAGGAGAGAGGTACATTGAAGAAACAGAATTTACAGGCGCTTTTAGAGCTGTAGCCTTTGTTAATTAAGTTGTAATGTTTGAATATGATACAAAGAGATTCTGAAAATAATCTCTCATTGAGCTCAACTTCTCTTTCGGCTTTTGACTAATTTACTTAAACAGAAATGGCCTATCTTAGCTTAAATTTGCAGTAACTAACAGATTTGGGAAAATGAAATTTCAGTTTTCCCAGATAATACTTCTAAGCAAACTATGATACCAAATTTCTTCACAAATAACACTAAGTTCAAATAGACAGAAATCTGTTTTAAATCTTTATATTTGGTGTTCTCACACATCTATTTTGAGCTTTTTATTACTTACATTTTTTTAAAAAAGGGAGGCTCTCAAACAAAATCACCTTTTTTTAACAAATGAAAAAAAAAAAAAAACTGCCCCAGAGAATTAAATAACTTAATTAAAGTATTAGGCTAGTTTGCCACTGCCCTAGAACAACTTAATGAAGGTTGTTGATTCCCATCTAATAGTCTTTACTCCACACTGTTCCTCAGTAGAAAACTCATGGTAGAACATTTTTATTCATAGATGTCTTACAGCTATGTGAATGGAGAATCCACATTTCCCAGATGGAAATCTTTTTTTTTTTTAAGTTTTAGCAATTCTTTCTCCTACTATATCTGCAGAACTAAATCATGGCCCCTGCAGAGATAAGCTATCAACTCACTGTGGACATTAGGAAAATGTATCTTTAGAACATTTGATGAAAGGAGGATTTATAGTTTATCACAAGCCACTTAGATGCACAAGTGGTAGGATGGTTGAGAGACTTCTGGTTTTCATTAATAGATAAAGTTATAAAACTTGCTCCCATTTCAAAGATGAACTGCTTATTTGTAAATCCTTAAACAAATAAAAATAACTATTTAAAAGACTCAGAGGTTCAACAGACTTCAAATGGACTTGTTTGGGTTATTCGTACTTTAGGCAACAGATGGCCCCCTTCAATGAAGACAGGAAATGAATATCATGGAAGTTCCTGATAAAGGTAAAGGTGAAACAAGAATCAGCGTCTTGTGTCTTTGGGTCTTGTGTCTTGTGTCTTAAAGAATTTGTGTCTTTACCACAAATATTTGATAAATTTTAATTTTGCCCCCACAATTATTAATAATCAATTTATCAAAGAAATAGTGACATGTACTCACCACTAACATTTCACTCTAACATTTCACTCTCATTCTAGGTAGTTAGCAATTCTCTTTTAAACACAACAATTTAAATTCCCAATCTGTTATTGCCATCAGAGAAAGACAGTCCTTTCCTAAGACAGACTTCAGTGTGCCCCAACCAGTTAATTCCAATCAGAAATCCCAACTCCTATATCATCACACTGAATGATGATCTAAGCCCAGAGATTTGTCTCTGGTACCATATACTTTCCTCTCCAGAGCTCTCAAGGAATCATTCCCAGGGCAAGGAAACCATATTCAGCAGTATTCTGCAACCCCTAGTCTTGAAAATTCACTTTCACTAAAATCCTTTCTCTCTTATCCATCCTATACCCACCCCTCCACGCCCCCCCACCAACACACACACACTGGTGGTTAGTCTTTAGCAAATTTGGAAAAGATGAAGAACAACTGATTTTCAGTGACTTCCAATGGCACAAAATTAATGTCTCTAACAGAATTAACCAAGAAAGTTATAGGCCATCAACACTACAGCTTCATGCCAGACACAAGAAAATTACTTGCTTCCTGAGTGGTTTGTCATATAAAAATGTGAAACTAAAGATTTTTGATTACAATCATATCACTTAAAATGTAAATTCAAGATAGTTACTTAAGGTTTTGTAACTCATTTTTCTCATCAGTAAAATGGGGATAAAAATAGTTCCTACCTTTATAAAGTTATTACATGAGCAACTATTCAACTATACATTTATTTACTGTTTAGCACAGTGCTCAGTAAGTAGCATTTCCCTTAGCTCCCTTTCATTTTTTAAAAAAATCAAACAATTGAAAATGCTGAATTTCGAACACATTCACAAATCAGACTCAAGAAAAGAAAAGATATGTGGCTCTCTAAATCACTCTATTTAGAATACATTTTCTTTATGTGGTAGAATATGTTTATGACATTAAATACACAGTTACCTGTACAAAATTGTTACATAATGTATTCAAAAATATATAATGTAACTAAAGAGTAAGGAAATAGAAAGGTATAGAGAAAAAACTAACATATGAAAAGAAAGCCTTAAATTTTGTAAACATTTCAGAAATGGGTTAAATATTTGGCTCTGAGTTTTCTAGCAGCCAATATAAAGAAGGTAATGTTATTATTACATAAACCACAATGTTTACACAATAGAAACAATAGATATTGAGGATAGCAAAAGTGATTTACACACTAGTGATTACTATAACCATAATAATGTATTGAATCTTAATGGCAAACTGTAAAATTATCTAAGGATAGCAACAAATAATATAAAAGGAATTTACCCAGGGAAGAATGAGACCATATTTAGGGAAAGAAAAGACAGTAAATTATTGAATTTGATAAAGCAACTCATAATATTTCTCAGTATTATTAACTAATAAATATTTAAATCTAATACTAAAGTGGTTATATAGTATTTTAGTATTTTGATAAGTATAGTATTTTTATAATAAAGTATCAGATACTTTTATAAGTTTCTTCATTTCTCATAATTAATGTCTAATATTTAACTCATGTTGTATACATTCAATCAGAAAATCAAAGGATTCTAACATTTTTGCAAATCGTGTTTTTAGTCTGGGCATACCATATTATGTCATATGCTTCAGAAAGCACTTTCTGAAACAGCAACTTCTGAGAAGTAAATTATTTAGGGATATCCTTGGGGAAAATCTACTCTTAAATGCTCTCTGTCTCTATCTGTTTCTCTCTCTGTCTCTCTCATTCTAGTTTTCAAGTTAAAACTGAGCCCTAAAATCTGAGTTGACTCTGTTGATGCATAAATTTTGAAGATTTATGCTGAAGATTTCTAAAGCCTTTAGGAATGCTATGGCTTTACAGTATCAAAAAATATAATGATTACATTATAACAACATGATGATTTAGTATTAAACATATCTTTTAATATAATATTTTACATAAAAAGAACTAAGCTAAAAAGGTAAGTTATGTATATACTGTTGGTTTCTATCATAGATAAGCTGATCAATAAAACAACCTGTAAATACTTTTCGCTGTGGCTGAGGCAGAGAAATAAGAAGTAAAAATAATTTTCCACATCATTTTAAATCTAAACTCACGGACTAATTGTCAGTATACATGAGTTACTTTAACTAAATTCTCTGTTAGTTTAAATAGAACATAACATTGTAGATGTTTACTAAGAATTCATCTTTTCATCATGTAGCTCCTTCTTTAATGCTTGTTTAAGTTTGGACCAATCAGGATAACTTTAGGACATCTCAAAATAGAGATACTGTTCCTTGATCTTTTACTGCCCAAACTCTCCTTTTATTTACTTATTTTGAGTGAAGGGTTTGGAGAAAAGGACTAATCATCCCTAATGAATTTGGTGCTGGTGAAAAATGCCAGATGGGCAGTCACAGAAACTACAGTTCTTTTATTCACAGGCTAAAACAGAACATTTTCCCCTGTACTTTGCTTTCAGATGCAACCTGGAGTACAAAGCTATCTTGCATTCCCAGACCTGTCCAATCTCTTCTTCCTTAATCAGCATTTTCACATTTCATCAAGTATCATTTTTGATAGAAATATCCCAGCTACATGGAAATCATCATTTCTCATTATTCATTTCTCAAACAGCTTTGCAAAAATAGAGGCTTCACATTAGCAATGCCTTTTGACAGGTGGGTTATATACTGCTGAAGGAAAATTAACTTTGGCAAAACAAAATAATATATGTGATGATCTTCTTTGTTCTTTCAGTCATCTAATTTACAACAGATTTATACAAAACGATAGATGATTTTATATGTATTCAGCCAAACTATCCACCTTAGAGCATTCTTGATTAAAAAAAAAATAGAAAATTCATATTGGCTTATGATAGTATTCCTAATTATTATGCCAAGGAAAATGTTCAATTAGGATGAAATAGCAAGGAGATGCCACAATTAATTTTTTATAATTGTTATTTTTCTAGAATAATTAACATTTTAATTGTGTCTACAAAGTGCTGGCCCAAAAATTCTGAAAGACAAATTTAAAAATGCTAAGATCCCAAGGACTTACATAAGTTGCTTGAGGTCACCCAGATAATAAAAAAAAGAATCATAATAACCACTGAGTTTGTATGAATATAAAGTCTGCTGCTGCTGCTACTGCTAAGTCGCTCAGTCGTGTCTGACTATATGCGACCCCACAGACGGCAGCCCACCAGGCTCCGCCGTACCTGGGATTCTCCAGGCAAGAACATGGGAGTGGGCTGCCATTTCCTTCACCAATGCGTGAAAGAGAAAAGTGAAAGTGAAGTCGCTCAGTCGTGTCAACTCTTAGCGACCCCGTGGACTACAGCCTACCAGGCTCCTCCGTCCATGGATTTTCCAGGCAAGAGTACTGGAGTGGGGTGCCATTGCCTTCTCCGAATATAAAGTCTACCCCTTACTATTTCTCCACTGTCAAAGCTACATCTCCAGACCAGAATTGTAGTCTCAGGTGTCCAACTGCCTCTGAAATATTTTCAACTTCTATCAGTATATCCAAAATTGAATTTTAATTTTAATATTTACTCACATTCTGCTATTTGTGCCACTGTTACAAATTCTTTTGGGGGGGTCACACTTAATTTTTGCATCATTTACATCCCCAGTGTTCGAGTATTCAATTTTCCTTTTTTTCTTCAAAATTTATTTTGGTTCTTAGCAGTAATTATAACTTTAAATATATATAGATGTATATATATACACACACACACACATAAACACTACACACACACACACACTATTACAAGAAAAAAATTGTATACCTCTTTTAATACCATTAATGTCCACATACAAATATCCATCAAGACTGGAAGGTCATGCTTAAAAATGAAAATTATTGTATTTGAGTAGAACAATGAAAAGTGATAGTTCTTTTTTCATAATAATCTTTAATATGATTTCATTCCAAAAATATGGAAAAGAAAAAATGGTGTCACAAAAAGGTGTCAGTATTTTCTCTTTCTATTGCCACTAACCTTATGGCCCTAAATCTTTAAGCTCTTGTCATTCAAGTTTGCCACATACTATGTTCCCTCCCCAAGTCATTCTGCAAAACTTTATGCAATTGATCTTCTTCAAACAAACCATGTAAGAATAGCTCCTATCTAGAACACTCCAGGAAGTTGTTCCAAGTCTAAAACACTAGAGGGAAATTAAAGACTCTCCATAACCTTGGCTTAATTTCTATATCCAGTATCACTTCTCTAAAATGAGTACTTCACTCCTGCCAGCCATCACACATTCGTACTTCCATTCTTTATGTCTGAAAAGCAGTTGCCACCTTTCTTCACATATTACCTTTTGCTGAGCATTTAGTTAACATGCCAATTCCTTTATAAATCCTTCTTAAGCCCTATTTTCTGCTTCCTTCCTGTCTTGGGAATCAAGTATCTAATATATATTTAAACACTTATTTAATGCTCTGTTATTTAAATTGTTGCTTTATTATCTATTTTTGAGGGTTTTTTTTTCTGTATTTGTGTTCTTGAGATCAAGAGTTGGGTCTTATCACTCTTCTCTTGAGTATTCAGAGCATACAGTATCAGTATACAGTAAGCAGAAAAAGATTAGTAAACTCTAGCTGATTTATTGATTGGGATTAATGCTAACTTCTACAGGAGACATTTATTTCAAAACACAAAAAAGGCGACTTTTTTAAGACCTTGTGAATTTAGTTTGAGCTCAAATATTAGCATATTAGAAAATTTAAAAGATACTCAGGAATGAATAAAGAGCAAATTCTTAAGCTTGGTAAATTAGGTTTTGGATTTGTGAACATATACAGTAATTTCTTATCCAGACAACTTCTATGGTTGAAAGGAATTATACTTATACTTTAAATTCTTCATTCTTTTTTTTTTTTTGAGGGGGACCAGCTCACAACCTCAGTAATTTAGCTGGTGTTTGGATGGTGCTTTAACTGAACTCAAAACCCTGTCATTAAAATGTATGATTCTGGAATCATACTCTTAGAGACCTTATGTTACCATTTAAAGCAACTGTTAAAGATATTCACTGCATAACAAACACAGGCCCTGTTCTTATATATTTAATTCTACTGAAGTTATTACAAACTATTGACATTACAAAATTTAAACACTTATTACCAAATATTAGCACCCTATATGTGTGTGTGTGTGTGTATTAAAGGTTTGCAAAACTTTAAGAAAAAGAAATGTGAAAACAGAAAAACATGAAAAATGAACAAAACCAACTCTAACCTTTGACAAATGTTATCAAAAGTAACAAAGCTTTATAACTCATTACCTGACTTTCTATTCCGGACTATAAATATTTTAATGGAATAATATATAAAACAATGATACAAATCCCTGGCATTTATCCAAGCAAATAGTTCAAATCTATTACTGCTGTTAATAGGCATGTACCTACTCTACTGTCATAGGTATGGGCAAGTTTATTAACATCACTGAATTTCCAGTTTCTTCTTCATCTGAAAAATCTGAATAATAATTATCTGTAATTAAGATGAGAATTAAATGTGACAATGCACATGAACTGGAATAGTGAATCAATGTACATGAATCGTTAATATTCTTATTGTCTTTACCTGATCAATGAGATTCTGGAATAACCAGTGACTGAAAACTGAGGCTGACTTTTAACTTCTCAGTCTTCCTTTTCAGATATTTTTATACACTTCCCTGATCTTATTGTTCAGTTCTGCATACTTACCTAGACCCTACATGAAGCATGAACATCATTTCTTGGTGGTCAGAACACAGCCGCTTTTTCCAGGTTACTCTTCATCTAAGTCAACCTCCTTGCTCCTTAGCACGGCTTCCTCATCTGCGATGACCTTACCAGCCTCTAGATTCTTCAGTCCTAAGAGCTTAACTCTCCTGTTTCTCAAACTCTATTTGTTTGTTTGTATTTGTTTTCTCTCCAGTGTGGTAAGGCATTTCCCTCTATCTTCCCTTGGATTCCTTAGAACCAGAACCCAACTTGACCTTTATCCATACAATTCTTTAGCCATACAAATACCAAGTTTTATGATCTGCACTGCAATTTACCACTTTCAAGTGACTGGTTCAATAGAATTTAGAGTTCATTTTCTCCCTTATCTACTGTGGCATAGCTGCAGGGATTAACAGGCAAAATCAGAGTGACCAGATTCCGGAGGTATCCAGGAGGTTTAATGCATTATTTATGTCTTAAGAGGTACAAACATTCTGATCTCTGTCTACTTGAGAAAAACAGTCACTTCAGTAGAGGAAATATCACCTTAACAACTAGAAGTAGGTAAAAGACGCTAAAACACATCATTGTGGACATGAGATTCACCTAGGGAGATTTTATAAAATGCTTCTGCTTGATCTTAGCCCAGACAGTTAAATAAGAATGAGTTGGGACCCAGGGCCCTGAAGAGCACACGAACATGTGCACCTCCTCAGGGAGGCATTCGTGCATTCTTACTGACGTGGCCACCTGACTGGCTTCCATCTAAGCAGACTAAGGTTTCAGGTCCTCGGTTAACAGACTTAAAAGTTCCTGGGCAATACCATTATATATGCCTGTTTTCTGTGCTATGAAGGAAACTTCTTGGCAATGACTTTGCCACATGCTAGGCCAATAGATAATGTAACACTCTGCACTTTTGAATGACTTTATTTCAAGACAAAGTGACTCAAGAAAATGCATTTTGGAAGATTAATCCATGTTTTGTTCATTGTGAAAATAAAACCTTATCTGAGAATTGCTGTGAAAATTTTGTGGGTTCCTCTGATCATTTTGAAACTTCAGTAAAGTAGAAAACGACACCGCTTATTTACCAGAGTGATAAAACAGCCAAGCTTCACGTGTAGTCTCTATATAGTTTTTATTTAAACAACCTAATGGTTTCTTTAAGTTGCAATTTAAGGAACTGATATCAATTCATGTTACTTGAGCTGTGTTTACATTAAGATTTAGTTTCCTTTCTTAAGTACTTTAAACATAGTAGGTTCAGTGATGCTCAGGACAACCAGACACTCAATAAATGCTTTTTGATGATAATGATGAAGTTATTTTAACGTGGGTGTTCTTTCTCTTTACTTACATTCAATATCTTACTGAAATTCAGACCATAGTTTGTCTTACTGATTTTTTTCCTTAAAATTACATAATGTGGGTGGTATTGAAGTCTTTTTCTTCTTGGCTTCATTTTAAGTGTTTTTTTTTCCTTTTTTAAACCAAAAAAAGAAAAAAGACTGCATTTTCTAAAACCAAGCTGAGGTCTTCTATCAGTAAGACAGGTAACACAGAGAAACTTCACCTTGCTGTTTTATGTCCTATGTCTTGTTTTTCTTTGCCTCACTCCCCTAACCTTCCTAAATAGTTGCAAATAGTTGCTCTTCGTTCCCACAGGTAGTGCTATGAAGTGGGGGTCTGGGATCAGAGGTCAATGAGCTTGCTTTCCTGTATATGGCTCTACTGTAACCCAATGCATCCCTTTCCCCTGAGCAAAGCATTTGTCTTCTCAGCATGAACTGTCTACATGCAGAGCAAGGTGGGCCCCTGCAGACTGACTGAGGACTGACCTTCAAAGAGTTAAAACTCACAATAGGGGTTTAACTGTAATACAGTTGATGACAAAAGAAATGTTGAACCACAGCTCCCACCTCATTATACTTGGGAAAATCTGAAAAGACTAATTGTCTTCATTTCCCAAAAGTAGATCTCAAACGTCTTTCTTGACTACAGCCTGCATGCAAGAATGAGTCTTGCAAAGCTATTTGTTGCAGTGGCTTCCCCATAAAACAAAGAATAGCCTAAAACACTACACAGACCCTTTCCAATCAAAGAGACTGAGCTTTAAAAGTTAACATTACTGCCTGATTCTGAAGTTTTCATTTTCCTTGCCAGACAGGTTCAAAAAGAATGTCTGTTTTCATTTCATCAAGCTTAATCCATACATAACATCCTTTCCCACTATTTACTAGACTATAGCTATCAAATGAAGATATGATGTCTGTGTTTGGGTTAGTTACTTTAAATTCTAATGACCATGATGTAATCACTGTAATCAAGAAAAGCTTGTCTGTCTTTAGATTTAGGTCCTTTGCCATTGGCCTGGCACACTTTCCAGTCTTTTCATTAAGCTAACCACAATTTTGCCAAATTTGTAGTTATCAGTGAGTTTGCTTTACACAGCCTTGGGGTGCCAAATTCAAGTTTATTCCACTGGTTTTGTTGTGGTGTTTGTCATTGTTCTAGCAAAACAGTTTACAAATATTTGGATAAGAAAACTTTATCAGCAATACGTTTTTTACTGTACTGATATGTTTGTATATTTGAGTCCTTTTTCCCAAATTATGCAGGTTTTTTTTTTTTTACATTTATATGTAAAGTGGAGATTCTCCTCTGCCCAAGTAAATGTTTAGAGCAACTTGGAAGTTTAGAAAGAATTACGTTTTTTTTTAAAAGATGAAAACTGTACATGTAGATGTAAATTTTTAAAAAATATTAATTTGTTTTGTATACTAAAAGTTTTCATAAATAAAATGGAAATCATACACAGTTTCCTTGTTTAAGTTTAGCTCTTATAAAAAGAAATGCCACTATATTCCTATACTAGGTACCAACTTTTAAGAATTTTCCTTTTTAACTATTCACTAAAAAGTAGCCACAAGATCCTCTTTCTTCCCCTCCCTCCCACAAGGAAAAATACTTCCTAATGAGTCTGGAAATCAAGAAGCATTAAATAATTTTTACAAAAATTACCATTCCGGTTGACAGAATTTTGCTAGTCAAACTCACTTAAAGCCCACTTCACCACAGTTACCCTAGATAGCATTCCAATTTATCTACTCTCCTGACATGTCCCTAAACCTATGAAATTCCTGTGACTCTGGTTGTCCTTATGCTTACTTTGCATATATAGGATAATTTTTTCAGTCTTTCAGGTTGCAAGGTGAGCAGACCAAATGGGAAAGGAGAGGATGATTTAGTTGCTAAGCAACAGACTGGTAAGGATCAGGCATATCTTAATTAACCTCTGATAAGCTTTCAGTGGTGTCTTGGGAAAGAGGTAGAGAAAGGGAACATTCATGAACTTCATGTGCCTGTTTTTCCATTTCTTTTAAACTGAGAGCGATGATCTATTAAGACAGGAACATGAATCATTTTTGCTTCCCAGTGTGTCAATATTGGAGGAAGACTCTAAACCTTCCACTTCCTGGTAATGCCTTTATTCCTTTGCCTCAGCAATGGCAGAAGTGTAGATCGATGGTCTTAATTAACCCCCACAAGATAGCATCCAATAAGATTAATTAATTAACATATTAATTATTCATTTAAATGGCTGAAATAAATGGATTGTCATGTTTTAGTACAATAATCTTTTGGTAGATGCCATTTCATTTGCACCAATTAAAGAAATTCACTGAGACCAATAAAAAAGAGATAGCAGTTAATCCCACTTATTTAAATAAATTATCTTAATATCTTGTTACATAATTAAATTTTACATTTCAATTAAATAGTAATTTAAATGTCTGATGTGATTATCATCAATAAAGAGAACTAATTTCAAAATGATGACAGTGACTTAGTTCCAGGAATTTAAAGGAACAACAATTTTCTTAGGCAGGAATGGTGGAAAATGAAATAAAATACAACCAAATATGACAGATACAATAGGGTGTTTAGGTTAATAGGTGCAATGCATGTCTATTAGAAAAAGTTGTTGTTGAAGCCATGCCTGTTAACCTTTAACCCTAGAGCTTTATTCAGCAGTTAACTTGCTTACCCACAGGATATCTTTGTGATTTCTTTAACTAGCTCTAAGCATAGAGAAGTAAGTCCTGACAGAGTGACAGGAAAGAAGGAAATAATTCCTCATGTTTCCTAAAAGAACATATTTCTCATATTTCTTTTAGGAGAATTTTGATACACTAAGAAAAAAATCATGATTTCAACTTTAATAAGTGATAAGAAAACTGTATCTGTTTAACATCATCAAGTTTTAAAATGCAAAATTTTTGAAGAACCATGGACCAAGAAATTCAGAGAATGATGAAATATACATACATGCTATTAATCTTTATTAACTTCTAACAAATGTTCGTTATGTATTTTTGTGTGTGTTTACATGCCTGAAACTGAGGTGGAAATTGATGTTAACGGCTTTAGTTCTTTGTTTCCAATTTAAATGAATAATTTTTTAATTGAGATTTTAATGACACCCTTGAAATAAAGGGAGTTACTTTCCCATGACACAAAACTAGGATCCTAATTCTGTATCTTGAAGAGATACAGATGATGTGGGCAACTCATACAGATCTCCATGGCACCACTGGTTATACTGCTAATGATATCTTTTATATCATTCTAGTGATCTGTTATTTAATGCTCTGTATATTTAACTTAACTTTTATGTGTTATACTCTCAAAGACCTTTGTAATGTCCTTATGGGACTGTATCCCAGAGCATACAACACAAGGCCCCATATATAGTAGCATCTTTTTTTTTTTTTATAGTAGCATCTTAAGGTAATATCTGTGGACTTGGTTTGACTTAACTCTTACTAAGAAGGGGCAATTAGGCTAAAAAGAAACAAGGTGTGTGTGTGTGTGTGTGCTGGCAACTGGGAGAGGTAGGGTTCAAACACCATGAGGAAGGGAATGGAGTCAGGCAAACACAAGTGAAGAATTAGCAGCTGTGCTTGAAGAAGAGGCAACTGATAAGGAGATAATGAAAGGTGAGGCAGAATACAGGTTCAGGAACCACTGAAGTGAGGCTCAGGTACAGAATGAAAGCGCACATTTCCCCTTTGTATGCAGCCTTACAAGACCAATGTGAAAGAGTGCCAGGGAGCAAAAGGGCATTGAGTGAAGCTCACCTAGTGGAGACAGCGGTAGAGCAGAGGCAGAATGGGGCACATGGTCCATGAAATGGGCACCTCACACTCAGCTCTAGCAATGAGTGAAGTTGAGGAATCCAGGCCCTGTGCTGGCAGACTGCCAAATCTTTTCAATAACAGCCAAAAATCTATTATTTTCTGAAACACTCTAATTTTAATTACAACATTAAAAAAATCATATAGGTGTAATAAAATATATATACACGTTTCACTGATAACCTAGAAATCAACAGTCTGTGACTTCTAATATTTGTGAAGAGGAGTTATGGAAAGTTTTATTATTTTGTTTTTTAAAAGCACAAAAAGTGACATTTTTACTGCTGCTTTCCTGTATAGTAAAAGACGTGAGATGACATAACGTGCCACACTTGGGAATTCAGAAGTGCTGATGCTGCTCAATGGACAACTAGCAATTTTAGCAATTTGTACAGAGCACTACTCATACTATGGGTGGGTCAGTGATCCTTAAATATGCTGAGCAAATGTAGTTGCTTTATTCAGCCGATTCTCTTCTTAAACTTCTACCTAGTAGGTGGCTGGGAAGGAGGGAGGAGATTAGACTCTGGCTTTTTATCCAGTTTAACACTCAGTTTGATGCACACATGTAAACAGTCTCTAGGAAGTAAAGCGGTTCCTATCTCATATGACTCTTGGGCACCACACCTCTCAGCCCCCATTCCAACCCTCTGCATAAAGTGACTTCCTTACACACAATAGCTGTATCTACTTGTTTCTGGCCCTTGCCCCACTATCCTCAGCCTAGTTTTGTATTTGGAAAAACTTTAGCCAAAGAATAAGTTTAGTTAAAGAACTGAGAAAATGCAGAAACAAAGGAAAACAATCCAACAAGACTAAATAATAATAGTTATTCAGCAGAGTCAAGGACCTTTAGTTCCTTTTCAGGGGCTATAGATAATATTCTGAGCCATATCCTGTGAGCTGTCCTGTAAATACTGAAACCTCCACCTGGTGGAGGAAGTTAACTACATGATGACCAGACTACAGCCATGACGTAAGCTGCCACAATTCCAAGAATCTGCATCAAAGAATGGAAATGAAAGACTCTGGAACAGAAGACTTACTGTACCTAAAACAATCAAGATGCCATTGATCAGATCATCACCTGACCAATGTCAAGATGGCTGTCAGAGCTGACTGTGCTGATTCTACATGAAGTCCTCTCCCTCTGTCTATAAAAGTTCTTGCCCAGTGTATGTCATTGGGAGGGAGGGTGGCAGAGAGTCAGCCTTTGGATGTGAGAGTTGGACTGTGAAGAAAGCTGAGCGCCAAAGAACTGACGCTTTTGAACTGTGGTTTTGGAGAAGATTCTTGAGAGTCCCTTGGACTGCAAGGAGATCCAACCGGTCCATTCCAAAGGAGACCAGTCCTGGGTGTTCTTTGTAAGGAATGATGCTAAAGCTGAAACTCCAATACTTTGGCCACCTCATGCGAAGAGTTGACTCAGTGGAAAAGACTCTGATGCTGGGAGGGATTGGGGGCAGGAGGAGAAGGGGACAACAGAGGATGAGATGGCTGGACGGCATCACCGACTCGATGGACATGAGTTTGAGTGAACTCCGGGAGTTGGTGATGGACAGGGAGGCCTGGCGCGCTGCGATTCATGGGTTCGCAAACAGTCGGACACGACTGAGTGACTGAACTGAACTGCCCTCTCCACCCCAATTGCCAGCATCCAAAATAAAGCAAACTTTCCTTTCCAACTACCTTGTGTCTGTAGTGGCTTTTGAGTGGCAAACAGTCAAACCCCCACTTTGGGTTACAATGTGAGCTAAAAAAAATCTGGACAGTCCTTTATCTTCCCTCAAACTCAGCTCTCAAGTCTATTATCTTCTTGCAATGATGTAGCTAAATAATGACTAAGCCTCTCTCTTTAGAAATGTGTTGAAACTGCATACCACCTTCCACCTCAAGCCCAATTACAGAGACAGAGAAATGCTCAAATGCAATATGCATAAAAGTCATGCATCCATAAATACAAAAGGGAAAACCAGATCAGAAAACTTAAAATATGACCTGTGCTAGCTAACTTTTGTGGAGAAGAATAAAATCAAAATTAAATGAAGCCACATTATCTTCATCCTAAACTTACTAAAACCCTTTTGCAAATCCCATATCTCCAGTTTAATTTCAAAGCAATATTTAAACACTCAAGGCTTATACACTGCAAGTCTGATATAAATATACCATGAACTTTTTCTGATACCAGGAACATGGATTCTGAAGTTTTTAGACATATTGAACAATTTATCTTTTCACTCTAATTTCTACTCTCTGAATTTAGAAGGCCCTCAAAACACAAAATGATTTAATACAAATGATGTAATGCTGTGTATATATTTTAGGCTTTTCCGTGCCAAAGTTCCATTCAAAAAAAAAGGAAGAAGAAAGAAAAAGAAATTACTCTCAGAAGACACTGCACACGATGTAAGCTATTTATATCCTACCATCCCTCCATTGTTCAAAATGAAACCTCCTCTTAAAAGCTTGTCAACAAATGTTCCAGTATGGCATAATAAAGAATCCTTGTTTTTAATGTGTCACAGTTAATAACAATGCTTGAATTTATTGCCTTCATAAAAAAACAAATATTCTTTGATTATGTAAACCAAATAAAAATTTGAACCCCAGTGTTTTCTGTTGTCTCAGGAATATACCAGCAAACCAAGATTATATGTTGAAGGATTTGAAGTTAATGTGCTTCATGCAAGCCCATTCAAGTATAGATTTTGATTAGGTGGAAAATTAGTGTATAATCTGTACTAATTTAAGGATGTAGATTCATCTGCACAGTGGTATCTAAAATCAGTTTTACTTTTAAAGGAGGAAAGGAAACACAATTTCAATACTCATTTCCCCAAACTTAACAAACTGCTGTTGAAATGAAAACTGTGATGTTATGAAGAACTGTAACTATTGAATGAACATAAAAATAGAAAATAGCAATGTTTAAGACATTTTCTGTTCTTATTTTGGAAGATGACTACACAAAGCCAACCTAAAGAGGGGGATAAGATTTCACATTTTATTGGCGTTCAGGGAAACGTTATACCCTGTCTCTGGAAAATCAGAAAGGGAAGTGGTTATAAGGAATCCACATAATAATGTATGGGAAAGCCAACTAGAATTTACAAGGGAGGGGACTCCACTGGTGAATCGAAGAGCTGCCAAGTCACATGTTGCACAATTTATTAATCGTGAGCTGTTTCACCAGCCAGCAGTTTCTCCATTTTCTCCTCATTTATGACTCTATTCCCACTAAGCCACTAAATTATTTTTGGTGCAAAATATGTGTTATGAGTAAAAACACAACACAGGACCAAATGAGAAGAAAGTAAACATTTGGCAGCTTACAAAAGCAGGTGGAATAGGTCCAGACTGTACATTGTCTACATTTTGAGACTCAGATTTGGCCAGGGAGTATTACTTTGTTAAATGCTACAAAAGCCCCAGTTTGGTCTTCAAGGAACATGGACTCAGCACCATTCGAAGTCCAAATACTGGGGATCCACCGGCACTAAGAAATGGTAGGTGCCCTTGATCCTGCTCCAAGTAAAGGAAGTTTATAGTAGTCACTGACAGGATGCTTTTAAGAGAGCTCTTAAAAGACTTCACTCACTTTGAAAAAGGCTAAATGTTGCATGTTATACCTGCGCATGAGATTTCTAATTTAAAATATATATATAAAGTTACCTATGTAATCTCCATGTGTGAGGAAAAAATATCTTTCTTTGTGGCCAATATTTTAAGATATTTCATCTCTTAAATGCAGGAGAGTCTATCAGTTCAGTCGCTCAGTTGTGTTCAACTCTTTGCCACACCATGGACTGCAGCACGCCAGGCCTCCCCGTCCATCACCAACTCCTAGAGCCTGCTCAAACTCATGTCCATCGAGTTGGGGATGAGAGTCTATAAACCTGGATAATGGAAGAGGCTTGCCTTGGAGCACCTCACCAGCATGTTAAGGTGCTGCTGACTATGGTAATTTGGGCTAGGATGATGGTGGTAAGGAAAATCCTATGTGCTCCTCTAAATGAAATGCAATAGATCACAGAAACATTATTTTCCTTCCAAGAGATATCAAATACCTTCTGCCCCATGACAAGCTTGCAGGACACTGTGCTCTTTAGCCTTAATGAAGAGAGCTATGGAAAGAGATGTCCACCTATCCCTACACTCAGCAGAAATAGTATTTTTAAACAGTTTGAGCTTTCACTATCTGCCTAAGTGAAAACATAATATAGACAGCTCACACAGGCAAACACAAATGCAGACACAAAGTAATCTACGCCTTCACGGCTGTGTGGCAAATTTCACTACATCTCTCTCTGCTGCAATTCTTGCAGATATTATTCAGATCCCTCTAGTTTCCTCTCCACATCCCTTCATTTCCAGAAGAGGAACCTCACTTGTTTCCTGCAGTGTCTGAGCCCAGCCAAATACACTACCTCAAAGACCTTCTATAACTCTCCTTACCTTTATCCATCTTCTTCCCTCACTGCTACCTACCATGCCAACTTACCATAGCAAATGTCCCTATCTCTGCTTTACCTTACATCCCTTCCTCCATCTGAAGGAGTCCCGAACCATCATCACTTCTGTTTTACCTCATCACTATCTCTTCTCCTGTTGACCAAAGACCTATATTCACAAATGCCATCAAGTCATCCTCATGTACAACACCTCTATAAAGTCACTCACTAATCTCTTGAGTTTTTTAGATTCATGGAATTTTAGACTTCAAGAACATTAAAATAAGAAATGTAAAAATATTTGTTCTAACTAAATCATGTTACAATTAAAGGGAAAATCTCATGTCCTTTTTCAGTTCAGTTAAGTCGCTCAGTCATGTCTGACTCTTTGTGACCCCATGAATTGCAGCACACCAGGCCTCCCTGTCCATCAGCAACTCCTGGAGTTCACTCAAACTCACATCCATCGAGTCGGTGATGCCATCCAGCCATCTCATCCTCTGTCATCGCCCTCTCCTCCAGCCCCCAATCCCTGCAAGCATCAGAGTCTTTTCCAATGAGTCAACTCTTCGCATGCGGTGGCCAGAGTATTGGAGTTTCAGCTTTAGCATCAGTCCTTCCAAAGAACACCCAGGACTGATCTCCTTTAGGATGGACTGGCTGGATCTCCTTGCAGTCTATGGGACTCTCAAGTCTTCTCCAACACCACAGTTCAAAAGCATCAATTCTTCGGCACTCAGCTTTCTTCACAGTCCAACTCTCACATTCATACATGACTACTGGAAAAACCATAGCCTTGACTAGGCGGGTCTTATTGGCAAAGTAATGTCTCTGCTTTTTAGTATGCTATCTAGGTTGCTCATACCTTTCCTTCCAAGGAGAAAGCGCCTTTTAATTTCATGGCTGCAATCACCATCTGCAGTGATTTTGAAGTCCCCCAAAATAAAGTCTGACACTGTTTCCACTGTTTCCCCATCTATTTCCCATGAAGTGATGGGACCAGATGCCATGATCTTCATTTTCTGAATGTTGAGCTTTAAGCCAACTTTTTCACTCTCCTCTTTCACTTTCATCAAGAGGCTTTTTAGTTCCTCTTCACTTTCTGCCATAAGGGTGGTGGCATCTGCATATCTGAGGTTATTGATATTTCTCCCAGCAATCTTGATTCCAGCTTGTGCTTCTTCCAGCCCAGTGTTTCTCATGATGTACTCTGCATAGAAGTTAAATAAGCAGGGTGACAATACACAGCCTTGACATACTCCTTTCCCGATTTGGAACCAGTCTGTTGTTCCATGTCCAGTTCTAACTGTTGCTTCCTGACCTGCATACAGATTTCTCAAGAGGCAGGTCAGGTGGTCTGGTATTCCCATCTCTTTCAGAATCTTCCACAGTTTATTGTGATCCACACAGTCAAAGGCTTTGGCATAGTCAGTAAAGCAGAAATAGATGTTTTTCTGGAAGTCTCTTGCTTTTTCCATGATCCAGAGATGTTGGCAATTTGATCTCTGGTTCCTATGCCTTTTCTAAAATCAGCTAGAATATCAGGAAGTTCACGGTTCATGTACTGCTGAAGCCTGGCTTGGATAATTTTAAGCATTACTTTGCTAGCGTATGAGATGAGTGCAATTGTGCAGTAGTTTGAGCATTCTTTCACATTGCCTTTCTTTGGGATTGCAATGAAAACTGACCTTTTCCAGTCCTGTGGCCACTGCAAGGTTTTCCAAATTTCTTGGCATATTGAGTGTAGCACTTTCACAGCATCATCTTTCAGGATTTGAAATAGCTCAGCTGGAATTCCATCACCTCCACTAGCTTTGTTCATAGTGATGCTTTCTAAGGCCCACTTGACTTCACATTCCAGGATGTGTGGCTCTAGGTGAGTGATCACACCATCATGATTATCTTGGTCGTGAAGATCTTTTTTGTACAGTTCTGTGTATTCTTGCCACCTCTTCTTAATATCTTCCGCTTCTGTTAGGTCCATACCATTTCTGTCCTTTATCGAGCCCATCCTTGCATGAAATGTTCCCTTGGTATCTCTAATTTTCTTGAAGAGATCTCTAGTCTTTCCCATTCTGTTCTTTTCCTCTATTTCTTTGCATTGATTGCCGAGGAAGGCTTTCTTATCTCTTCTTGCTATTCTTTGGAACTCTGCATTCAGATGTTTATATCTTTCCTTTTCTCCTTTGCTTTTCACGTCTCTTCTCATAGCTATTTGTAAGGCCTCCCCAGACAGCCATTTTCCTTTTTTCATTTCTTTTCCATGGGGATGGTCTTGATCCCTGTCTCCTGTACAATGTCACGAACCTCCATCCATAGTTCAGCAAGCACTCTATCTATCAGATCTAGTCCCTTAAATCTATTTCTCACTTCCACTGTATAATTATAAGGGATTTCATTTAGGTCATACCTGAATTGTCCAGTGGTTTTCCCTACTTTCTTCAATTTAAATCTGAATTCGGCAATAAGGAGTTCATGATCTGAGCCACAGTCAGCTCCCAGTCTTGTTTTTGCTGACTGTATAGAGCTTCTCCATCTTTGTCTGCAAAGAATATAATCAATCTGATTTTGATGTTGACCATCTGGTGATGTCCGTGTGTAGAGTCTTCTCTTGTGTTGTTGGAAGAGGGTGTTTGCTATGACCAGTGCATTTTCTTGGCAAAACTCTATTAGCCTTTGCCCTGCTTCATTCTGTATTCCAAAGCCAAATTTGCCTGTTACTCCAGGTGTTTCTTGACTTCCTACTTTGGCATTCCAGGCCCCTATAATGAAAAGGACATCTTTTTGGGGTGTTAGTTCTAAAAGGTCTTGTAGGTCTTCATAGAACCGTTCAACTTCAGCTTCTTCAGCATTACTGGTTGGGGCATAGACTTGGATAATTGTGATATTGAATGATTTGCCTTGGAAATGAACAGAGATCATTCTGTCATTTTTGAGATTATATCCAAGTACTGCATTTCGGACTCTTCTGTTGACCATGATGGCTACTCCATTTCTTCTAAGGGATTCCTGCCCGCAGTAGTAGATATAATGGTCATCTGAGTTAAATTCACCCATTTCAGTCCATTTTAGTTCGCTGATTCCTAGAATGTCGACATTCACTCTTTTTAGTTTCTTCATTCTTCCTTTTTAGCTCTTCCTCTATGCTCAATACCCATTCATTCAAAGGTAACAAATGACTCAAAATTATTTTTTTCTTAGTCTTTATCTTTTCGGGCTTTGCCATTTGGGGTAACTGCTCCCTGTCAGAAAATGTTTCCTGCAAATTACCTACAGCTATAAACTGATTCCAACACACAGTCATTTAGGAACATTGCAGATACACACAGCCTTCCCATCAAGAACCTAACCCAAACTTTTAGATATATCCTTGACTCCCTTTTCCTTTGATTTTTACCTTAAAAACCATATGAAATAACACCTGTCCTCTCCCTTTTTCCTATTTCCCCTTTGTGGCTTTCACTTTTTCTTCATGAACTATTACACCAGGCTCCAAAAGAGGATCCTCACAGTCATTTTCTATCCTCCCCAGTGAAATTCTGATATGGTCAGTTCACCCTTAAAACCATTCTTATGATTAGGGCTCCAATCTCTAAAGTGGTTCCCAACTAAACAAACTACAACGCCTAGCATTCAAAACTGTTTGGAATCTGGTCCCAATCTTTATTTCAAGTTTCCTCATTCACTAGTCTTTTTGGAACCCTAAACTGCAGTTAAAATGAGGGTCTGGATGCTCTCCAAACACATTCCATGCTTCCTGCCTGTATATTATGCCACTATTTGTTATGTTATGTTTCTTATACTTCCCTTCTTCACCAACATCTAAGTCAGCTGAAAGACTCATGATCAGAGTTAACCTCAAGGAACATCTCACTCATGCAGCCTGTTCTAATCAGTCAAACAGAATAGAGACTTCTCTATTCACTGTGTATTCTTCTTCAATGTCACCTAGGATATTGTCTCATTTTAGAGTCTTCGATTCTTGTAACATTCCTTCCCTGAGAGTAAATTTTTTAAGGCTTAGAAATCTTTGATTTTGTTTCTTCCATAGTGCTTTTTTTTTTTTAATAGGAGTTCAGCTATAGGTTTAGGTATTGTCTTATAGGTTCTAGAAAACTCAACAGGTTTTAGACTAAACTCTCTTTCCACACCCCAACCCAGTCCCCCACTGAACTTCCTCTATACAAAAATTCTCTAGACTGGGCTAAGGATCCCACTAGTGATTTTGTAATCCAGTCTCAAAAGCTGTAAGTCTTAAATTTCTTACCTTTTGGTGTAATTTCCACCAGTCATTTACACTGGTAAACAGTCTCATTAATGTTCTCTTCAAAATTTCATTTTAATCTCTCCCTTTTTGTCATCAGCCTGCCTCTTAGATCAACTCCTCCACAGTTCTTCCCTGGACCACTGCCATAGCCTGGAAACTAAGTCTGACTTCTTTGTAATCTGTCCTCCACATTGCTACCAGGATAATTTCTCTAATGGCAAAAATGATCACTTACCTCCTTTTTAAATCTTCCCCAGACTCCCTAACCTAAATAGGAGTGTCCAAACTCTTTGTATAGTTTGCAAAGTCTTTCACAGTCTGGCCTCGGCCTTCCTTTCCATACTCATTTTATGCTACCAGTTTACCTACATCATGCAAACATAGAAAAACCTTGGTATGTCGTTCCCATTTGCTTAAGTAAATCCTGTTCATTCTTTAAGGCTCAACTCAATCCTCCTGCTAGTACATGTCATAAAGCATTGAGCGTCCTTCCTCTGTCAAACTGATAGTAATTATGAGTTTGTCTATATTTACAAAAGAATGAGAAATCCCCCAAACTGAAATATTGATAGATTTTGGTTCATATTCATAGAGTCTAATGAACTATAATAACACACTCCGACATAAATCAAAGCAGGATCCTCTATGACCCACCTCCCAGAATACTGGAAATAAAAGCAAAAATAAACAAATGGGACCTAATTAAAATTAAAAGCTTTTGTACAACAAAGGAAACTATAAGCAAGGTGAAAAGACAGCCTTCAGAATGGGAGAAAATAATAGCAAATGAAGCAACTGACAAAGAATTAATCTCAAAAATATACAAGCAACTCCTGCAGCTCAATTCCAGAAAAATAAACGACCCAATCAAAAAATGGGCCAAAGAACTAAACAGATATTTCTCCAAAGAAGACATACAGATGGCTAACAAACACATGAAAAGATGCTCAACATCACTCATTACCAGAGAAACGCAAATCAAAACCACAATGAGGTACCATTTCACACCAGTCAGAATGGCTGCTATCCACAAGTCTACAAGCAATAAATGCCGGAGAGGGTGTGGAGAAAGGGAACATTCTTACACTGTTGGTGGGAATGCAAACTAGTACAGCCACTATGGAGAACAGTGTGGAGATTCCTTAAAAAACTGGAAATAGAACTGCCTTATGACCCAGCAATCCCACTGCTGGGCATACACACTGAGGAAACCAGAATTGAAAGAGACACATGTACCCCAATGTTCATCGCAGCACTGTTTATAATAGCCAGGACATGGAAACAACCTAGATGTCCATCAGCAGATGAATGGATAAGAAAGCTGTGGTACATATACACAATGGAGTATTACTCAGCCATTAAAAAGAATGCATTTGAATCAGTTCTAATGAGGGGAATGAAACTGGAGCCTATTATACAGAGTGAAGTAAGCCAGAAAGAAAAACACCAATACAGTATGCTAACGCATATATATGGAATATAGAAAGATAGTAACGATAACCCTGTATGCAAGACAGCAAAAAAGACACAGATGTATAGAACAGTCTTTTGGACTCTGTGGGAGAGGGCAAGGGTGGGATGATTTGGGAGAATGGCACTGAAACATGTATAATATCATATGTGAAATGAATTACCAGTACAGGTTCGATGCATGATACAGGATGCTCGGGGCTGGTTCACTAGGATGACCCAGAGGGATGGGATGGAAGGGGAGCTCAGGATTAAGAACACATGTACACCCATGGCTGATTCATGTCAATGTATGGCAAACCAATACAATATTGTAAAGTAATTAGCCTCCAAAAAATAAATAATTAAAAAAATAATTGTAGAATTAAAAATACATGAATTTATTACAAGCACACAATAATTTAACTGTGATTTACATCAAATCACATGGTACTTACAATATCCCTTTTACAAATTCAAAGACAAATAAAGCAAAATAATATATTATCTAGGCTTTCATATTTAAAAGTAAAAAATACATAGGGTACATTAAACACTGTTTAAAGATAGCTGTCAATTCTGGTGGAAGGACCAGGAGAGATGGAATAGAGGAGAAACAGAGAAGTAGATAGAGCATACTGTTATGCTACTTCTTTGGTTGGGTAGTAAGTTTACTGGTGTTGCTTTCATGTTGATTAATTATATTTTTTAAAAAGTGGCCATTCGTGGATCAAAAGTAACAGAGTGTCATGAACCAAGCATTGTAATTAATCTAATTTAATGGAGTGTTTAGGTCACACTGGACCTGAGATTTTTTGGTTAATAATTAACAACAACAAAAAATCTACAATTGTTATTATTTAGATCTTAGTAGTCATACTTTTATAAAAAGAGAGAGGCAGCTGTACCTTTCCACTATATTCTTTTTCATTTATAATGCCATGGAAATATATAAAAATATGACATAACATAGAGACCACTACAAATGTGAACAGGTAGGCAAATATATCTACCCTAACATTCAAATTTGCATGTGGAGCTTTAATTACAAATGGATCTCTTCCCTGAGGGAAAAAATACACTAGAGAGCATAGTCACAGAATTCTCATTCTCTGGATACACTGATAAGGTTCACTCAGTTAGTCATCCAGAATTTACTGAGAAACAGTTTTATTCCATGGTACACTAGATACCATCAGGCCCCCTCCATGGCTTAGTGAGTAGAGAATATGCCTGCAATGCAGGAGACACAGGTATGACCTGGGTCAGGAAGACTCCCAGTAGAAGGAAACGACAACCCACTCCAGTATTCTAGCCTGAAAACTTCCATGGACAGAGGAGCCTGGCAGTCTACAGCCCATAGTGTCGCAAAGAATTAGACACGACTGAAGTGACTAACCACACATACATACACACACACACACACACACACACACACGATACCAAGGATACAAAGATAAAACAACACTCTTGACAACACAAAGCATATAGAGGCCAAGACTTCCTCCTTGTGTGCAATTTACCCTCTGAAAAACTGACTTATCAGCAACATGATAGAGTACAATTCATGGAAATAATTTACTCCTCAATCCGGTTCAAGCGGAATTATGGAAATTTTAAGAAGTATTTCTTTTATCAATTTTAAACACATATTATGACACCTCAATTTCCAAGAGATGAAATTCTTTCTTTATTCTCTAACATCAGTCAGTTCAGTCGCTCAGTTGTGTCCAACTCTTTGTGACCCCATGAATCGCAGCACGCCAGGCCTCCCTGTCCATCACCAACTCCTGGAGCTCACTCAAACTCATGTCCATCGAGTCGGTGATGCCATCCAGCCATCTCATCCTCTGTCATCCCCTTCTCCTCCTGCCCCCAATCCCTCCCAGCATCAGAGTCTTTTCCAATGAGTCAACTCTTCGCATGAGGTGGCCAAAGTATTGGAATTTCAGCTTCAACATCAGTCCTTCCAATGAACACCCAGGACTGATCTCCTTTAGGATGGACTGGTTGGATCTCTTTGCAGTCCAAGGGACTCTCAGGAGTCTTCTCCAACACCATGGTTCAAAAGCATCAGTTCTTCAGTGCTCAGCTTTCTTCACAGTCCAGCTCTCACATCCATACGTGACCACTGGAAAAACCATAATTTTTAAACTATAATTATAGATGGATTTTTTGGAAAATAAATACTAATTGCAGCAATAGTAATTAGATTTTAAGTAGATTTTTAAAGCCTTATTATTCAGTAATTCATAAAGGTGGCAGTATATAATTTTATTTAGAATGGAATAATAACTTTAGTCCATTTTATAGTGATTTTGCAAATACTGCTTAATATCATGCCAATCAAACTTTAAGTACTTACTCCTTATTTGTATTTAGAATTTTATAGTAAAGATTTATAGACCTTCTGAGATATGCGCTTTTCACATCAGTTAACTATATGGATCACACAGAAGAAACAAAAACAATTCAAATGACAGTAGCATAACATATACATACTTTTGAGTAGCAGAAATGCGGGAAAAAGTATAAATAAAACTCATTACAGATTTTATACAGAGCAATATTACCATTGAGTAATATGCATGTGGAAAATGTTTTAAGCTCTGTCTAGTACAGTAAAGATTCAGCTCAGCATTGTTTCATGGTAAGTAAAGAAACTGAAGGATACAGTGACAAAGTAGAAAGGTAAGACTAAGGTAGGGTTAAAGTGCTAATTCTTTTAACTTTCATTTCACTAGTACTCAACACACATCTCACAGTTACCATGCAATTTTCATAGGTGACATGTTGGAGGGGAAATCCATACTTACTAGATGAAAAACTTCTGTATACAACATTACAAAAACTACTTATATATAACATTACTCTTCAAAGTGGCAGGTGTAGTCTAAGTCATCTAATTAATCAAAACTTCACCGAAGGAAAAGAAAAATAAAAAGAGGAAAGAAAGGAATGGTAGTTGTGATATAAGGATAAGCCTATGAGATTTCAGTGATTTATCATAATATAAAGGCAGTAAGTAAAGAGAAAAATGAAAGCTTTAGCGGAAAGTACACAGCATAAACTTCAAAGAAACTTGCCATAACGTACGTTATCCTAGTTATTAAGAAAAAAGAAAAGAAAATATCCATCCATTTAAATCTAAAACAAATGGTCACTTAGATGGCATAAGTAACCTTTGTCCAGGCAGGAAGGTCAAACCTTAGAAAAGAAAGAAGATAACAATTCCTTCATTAGGACACGAGGAAAAGTAGATTTCATGGTTATATTTTCTTATGTTAAAAATCTGGGCTTCACAATTCTAAATTCTCTGAATTCTCAGTTTTGAAGAGTGAACAAGCCAAATCTATACACATTCTTATGACTTACATTCATACATTTGTTTCTATTCCCAACCACAATGTATCACTATTTCTAAAAACACAAGGAGATAAGAAAAGATAGTTGTGTTTCCTCTAATATCTTGATGGGTTTATGATTATGATGTGATTTATAAAGAATTAAATACTACTTTTTAAGAGATATTCACTTTAAAATTTTTATTTGTTATTTATTGTTTTTCTGTATCTTGACTGAGGTGGTGATTACAAGATAGTGAATATTTTTTTAAAGATCATCAAATTTGTATTTTCATTTCCAGATATGGTGAAATAACATGTTTGTCCATTTGCCTTTAACACTCAATAATTCAGGCAAAATATAAGAAGTACAGCTTTCAGACTTGGACCAAATGTAGCATAATTTAATGATTATTGAGAAGACAAAATAAATAAGCACAGGAGCCCAAATAGAGCCTGTCAATCTCTCTAAACTGATAACAAAGAATTTAAAATTTGAGGTAGCCAAAGCATCTATAATTCATAGGGCAGAGTACCGGAGGGACATGATCTACATGAAGAGAGAGATCAGGAAATCCACAAAGCATTTCCCCTGAGTCTGCACCTGTACAGTGAGTAATGGTGGACACAGGGAAACTATCTAAGACTAGGAACAGAAGCACATGAAAAGCAGAAGCAGCAAAATCGTAGGAACACCATAGGGCCAACTATAATTGATGTTCTCATTAGCCAGAGTTGAGATACCTCCACAACATGCGGCATAACAAGTAGAGTACTGGAAAAGGAATAACCTCAAAAATGAGGCCAAACTCACTACAGATTAAAGGCTGCTCTGGTCCTGCCTAACAAAGCTTAAGCTCAATCTTGAGGACTATAAAATTGTTTCAAGTAACTTAAATACATGCCACAACCCAGCCCAAACATATTAAAGAAATATAAAATCAAAACCAGGCTCCAACATAAAAATATCATAAATTTAATGACTAGCATCCAATAAAAAAATTCTAAGCATGGTCAGAAGCTGAAAAACATGATCGATAATTAGGAGAAAACCAATCGATAGTGGTACCTCGAGAAATTACAGAAATGACGGATTACCTGATAAGCATGCTAAAACAGCTATTACAAATATCTTTCATATATTTAAGAAATTATGGTAGAGGAAAGCATGAGCCTGATAAGGAAAGATATGGATAATATAAAAATACAGTGTCTCAGAAAAAAAAAATACACTGGATGGCATTAAGATTAAATACTATGGGAGAAAATGATAATAAACTTGGAATCATAGCAAATTATAGCAAAAATATTAGAATCTATCAAAATGCATTTTATCTTATTTACTTCTTTTTGTGGGGAGGGATAAATTAGGAATTTGGGATTCATAGATACACACCATTATACATTGACTTCCCAGGTCGGTCAGCAGTAAAGAATCCACCTGCCAAGCAAGAGATGTGGGTTTTGTCCTTGAGGTAGGGAAGATCCCCTGCAGAGGGAAATGGCAGCTCACTCCAGTACTCTTTCCTGGAAAATCACATGGAAAGAGAAGCTTTGTGGGCTAAGTTCATGGGGTAACAAAAGAGTCAAACATGATTTAGCAACTAAACAACAACACTACTATACATAAAACAGATAAACAACAAGGACTGACTATCACACAGTAAACTATACTCAGTTTCTTGTAATAACCTCCAATGGAAAAGACTCTCCACACTGTTGAAAACCCAAATATAACATTGTAAACAGCCCCAACCTTAGATCATGAAGTCCTATTAATATAATACTGTGGTACATATCTAATGAAAAAATACATATATTAAATGCACCTGGCAGTTCAGACCCATGTTGTTCAAGGATCAACTGAATTTTGACTATTTCAGCATTAGCGATGTGATACAGTGGGCATGTATAATTCGAGTTGAGTCAATTTCCAAATGTGTCTATCAAGAAAGCATTTTTGAAAAGTGGTCAACCAACATGCTAAATCAAGAATACCCAGTCTAAACACCTCGAACATGCAGTATACTATCAGAATGGGCTGAACTTGAGAGGTGGCTACACAGCCTTCCTAAAATTTCTGTCTTTGATCGATAATCAATGTTTTGCTAATTAGGTTAATGGATACATAAAATAGGTTTTTATTGGTGAAACTAGCAACATATCTTGTTAATTTGAGTGATTAAATGAATACTCACTGCTAAAATTAAAGGTAATTAAAATGAAAGTTAAAAAAAAAAGATGTATGGAGACCCTAAAATAATTTAGAACTTTGAGTAGCAAAATATCAACATTGCCCAGAAGATTATCAGAAATGTAAAATCTCAGGCTCCACTCCAGGCATGCCATATCAGTATCTGCATTTTAACAAAATCCTCAGATGATTCACATGCCCTCCTTTAAAATCTTTCCCCACCTTTTATGAGCAAGTTAAAAAGAATTTGAGCAAAGCCTATAATTTATATCTTAAAGGAATATTGTCTTAGGTTTAATTCTATGGGGCCTGTCCAATCATAACTTTTGACTCTGTTGGCCAAAAGAATAACACAATGTTGCTCCAAAATTCTGCATCTGTCTTAAGTAAATCTTTCATTCAAAATGCCAAACAGAGTATATAACAGGGCAAAAAGTTTTCATCATACATCCAGGGCAGTCTTTATGTCTACTGTCCCAGTATAATTACTAATAATGCTCCATTTCACTTTCAAAGGTGATAAATTATAAGGTCAGTCTGAGAATAAGCCATGTGACTTTTTTACTTTTGTGCTTGCTTGCTAATAATAAGGGCTTCCCAGGTGGTGCTAGTGTTAAAGAATCCATCTGCCAATGCAAGAGACATGAGATGAGGGTTTGATACCTGGGTCAGCAAGATGCCCTGGAGGAGGGCATGGCAACCCATTCCAGTATTCTTGCCTGAAGAATCCTATGGACAGAGGAGCCTGGTGGGCTATAGTCCATAGCATTATAAAGAGTTAGACACAACTGAAGCAACTTACCACACACACATGCTAAACTCCCACATTGATAGTTTTCACAAGGATAAAAGATGGGGAACTTTTCCTTTTGGAAACCTCTAATATCTTTGATATCTCAAAGTCACCATATTATTCTGTCATCTTGATATGTCATCCTATTTAAAAGACTTATCAAACATGGTGAAAACACTATTCGTGAACTGAAAGATACAGGAGAAATCAAAGGACTTGCCAATGTACAGTTTGCTACCCATTACTCTTTAAGTCAATTTCTCTATAAGAGGTTTTGTCATTTTAAAAATAAGATAGGATAGAAGATCATTCCAGTTCTAAACTGAAAACATTGTTGATGTGGAAGTGAATCAATATTAAATTTTAAAATGCTTTGATCCAAAACCTTAGTATAAAAAAACTCAGTCCAAAAAAAAAAAACCCACTTAGTCTTTATCCACTCATATCTATGCAAGTATTAAATCAACCACCAGAATCATATATATTTTAGCCAATATTAACTCTTAGTGTTTTAAATCCTATCGCAAAACACAATGAAAGTTAAAATGAGAGAAATTTAGTGCTTTCTCAGTGCCAAAAATTGCACCATATCATCTAAATCAAAATGCATTTGTAACAATGCAACTCCAGGCCATCATTCAGTTCTAAGTTACTGTTTTCTGAAAGTAAATAAAACGGTTTGGAGCTCTCATTTAAATAGATTCTAGATTTGTGGTGCAGTTTTGGCAATGATGAGTTTTCTTGGTACATCAATGTTACCATAATGGTTACAGAAGTCTTGAACATAGCATTTGTGGTGACCAGTTTACAATTGAGAATCGAAAGATGCATTTTCAGGATCATAAATAAAGCTAAATACCCTCTTATTCAAAGGAAGGAATATCCAAAACCTGACCAATTGTACAAGGATCCCAATTAACTAAGACATTTCTTACTAGCATGCACGCCAGTGTGTGATTACCCTACAATTGTGGAAGCAGGTCACTGTGGAATTACTATCTGTCTTAGGAAATGCCCTTTAAGTCACAGTGAGTTTCAATGATTCTTACTTTAAACGTGGCAAATCCACTTGAACATTAAGAAATACCCATAAATTTACTTATCAGGCAGGTTTACCAAGAACACAATGCTAAATTGATTAAACTATTGAATTGACAGACCACAGAAGTTTCTAAAAAATATTCTCATTTCTGAGACATTAAGTAATAATAGTTTTCTTTTCTTTTCTTTTTTTCTTTGCAAAAGGTGAGGTTGAGGCTGGTCTGGACAGTGTAGCCTGGGGAGGCTGGACCCCCCCATTCTTTTTAACTTTACAATATTGTATTGGTTTTGCCATACATTGACATGAATCTGCCATGGGTGTACATGAATAATAGTTTTCAATTCTTTTGTTGTCCATATTCCTTTCTTCCTACATTTTGGTATGACTTCTGAGTTGCTTAGATGGGTTATTTTTGTGGTATTTCATGGCCAAAAGTTTATTCACCTTCCCAGGAATTGAAGCACAATTTAAGAGTTTAAAAATGAATTTAATTCAATTCTCACCATTCCCATCATAATGGCCATATCAACCGAGTTGAAGAGTAAGTTGCTAGGAGTTCCTTCCAAATCCCAAATCTGTGAGTGCAAATTTTGTTCTTTCAGTTTAGCAAAATGAAACTAATGGATATCAATAATCTATATGTGGTATCCACAATCAATTAACACACTGTAAAGCGCACTAAATCAGGGGGTAGGAGACATCACAGGAGTCTCATCTCTATTTAACTATTATTGTTTTATTCTTAACCTGTGAGAGCCCAGGATCTGAGTATGTTCGTACGCTAATTTAGCCACTTGGTCATGGTGACCTTGGGCAAGGTACTCACCATTCCCTCTGCCACAAACTGCACATCAGTTATATGGACATAACTTGCAATAGTTGTGTTTGAATGCTAAGCATGTTCATTCATTCAAAGAGTTTTAAAACAGTGTCTGGAACAGAAATCACTGTATAAATACTTTAAGTGTTTGTTTTACAAAGATTTTAAGACAAGTGTTTTTATGACAAATTCCAGACTAAGTTTCCCCTTCTCCTTACAATTTCACTTGAAGAGATTTATAATTTCTTGGGTCTTTAGACTTCTAAGAATGTGTCAGTTCAGTTCAGTCACTCAATCATGTACGACTCTTTGTGACCCCATGGACTGCAGCATGCCAGGCTTCCCTGTCCATCACCAACTCTTGGAGCCTGCTCAAAGTCACATCCATCAAGTTGATGATGCCATCCAACCATCTCATACTCTATCATCCCCTTCTCCTCCTGCCTTCAATCAAAGAATGTGTACATTCTCCTAAACTTCTAAAAATATACGAGTAACTAGGCAGTCATCTTCAAACCTTATATCTTAATATTGCCCTCCTCAAGCAATCAAAAGGTACTCTTACCTAGACTTGTATTTTTCACACTGGACATGTAGGTAGAAGGAAATACCAAGGGAATATATGAAGCCACAAAATGGCTATCACACATCTATTAAAAGTATACTCATAGAGGGGACAGAGAGAACCAAATAACTAAACGATCTGAACAAAAGGAGCTATGGAGTAGAAAGTAGAAGTCACTACATGTTAAAATATTATAGAGATACTTCTGTAGAATAACTGGAGAATCTCTGTTCACAAGGATAAGAAGTGGGTTTTTTAAAACATTTACATCTCTATGATTTGTGTGAATAAACTTAGATCACATATTCTACCCCATAACAGATTTTCCAACCTGGGGATCCGACAAAGGGACTGAGAACCCACAGGGAATTTGACTTTGAAGACTAGTGGGATTTGAATACAGAAGTTCCACAGAACTGGGGAAACAAGAACTCTTTGAGGGCACAAACAAAATCTTGTGTGCACCAGGACCCAGGAGAAAGGAGCAGTGATCCCACAGAGACTAAACCAGACTTGCTTATGACTGTTCAGGAGTCTCCAGCCAAGGCGTGGGTCAACAATGCCTTGCCACGGGGTCAGGGACACTGACTGCAGCAGTACTGGGAGGCACCACATACTGGCATATGTCCCCTTGGAAGAGGTTGCCAGTATCTCATAGTTTGGCCTCAGGCCAAACTACAGGGAGGGAACACAGCCCCACCCATCAGCAGAAAATCAAAGATTTACTGAGCATGGCCTTGCCCACCAGAGCAAGTCCCAGTTTTCCCCACAGCCAGTTCCTCCCATCAGAAAGCTTCCACAAGCCTCTTATCCTCATTCAGACAGCAGACAGGATGAAAACCACAACCACAGAAAACTAACCAGACTGATCACATGGATCACAGCCTTGTCTAACTCAATGAAACTATGAGCCAGGCCATGTTGGGCCATCCAAGACAGACAGGACAAAGTTGAGAGTTCTGACAAAATGTGATCCACTGGAGAAGGGAACGGCAAACCATGTAGGCATTCTTGTCTTCAGAATCCCATGAACAGTTTGAAAAGGCAAAAAGATAAGATACTGAAGGATGAACTCCTCAAGTTGGTAGGGGCCAAATATGCTACTGGATAGCAGCAGCGAAAATGCTCCAGAAGGAATGAAGAGGCTGAGTCAAAGTGGAAACAATGCCCAGTTGTGGATGTGTCTGGTGCTGAAAGAAAAGTCTGATGTAAAGAACAATATTGCACAGAAATCTGGAAAGTTAGGTCCATGTAACAAGGTAAATTGCAAGCGGTCAAACAGGAGATGGCAAGAGTGAACATCAATATTTTAGGAATAGGTGGAGGTTCATGACATTTTACCGGAAGAAGTGAAAAGACCATCACCAAGAAAAACAAATGCAAAATGGCAAAATGGTTGTCTGAGGAGGCCTTACAAATAATTAAGAAAAGAAAAGAAGCTTAAAGCAAAGGAGAAAGAGGAAAGATATACCCATTTGAGAGCAGAGTCCCAGTGAATAGCAAGAGGAGATAAGAAACCCTGCTTCACTGATCAATGCAGAGAAATAGAGGGAAACAATAGAATGGGAAAGATTAGAGATGTCTTCAAAAAAATTAGAGATACCAAAGGAAAATTTCATGCTAAGATGGGCACAATAAAGGACAGAAGTGATATGGACCTAACAGAAGCAGAAGATATGAGGAACAGGTGGCAGGGATATACAGAACTATACAAAAAAGATCTTCATGATGCAGATGTGATCACTCACCTAGAGCCAGACATCCTGGAATGTGAAGTCAAGTGGGCCTTAGGAAGCATCACGACGAACAAAGCTAGTGGAGGTGATGGAATTCCAGTTGAGCTCTTTCAAATCCTGAAAAATGATGCTGTGAAAGTGCTGCAGTCAATATGCCAGCAAATTTGGAAAACCTTGCAGTGGCCACAGGACTGGAAAAGGTCAGTTTTCATTCCAGTCCCAAAGAAAGGCAATGCCAACGAATGCTCAAACTACTGCACAATTGCACTCATCTCACACACTAGCAAAGTAATGCTTAAAATTCTCCAAGTCAGGCTTCAACAGTACATGAACCATGAACTTCCAGAAGTTCAAGCTGGACTTAGAAAAGGCAGAGGAACCATAGATCAAATTGCCAACAACCTTTGGATCATCGAAAAAGCAAGAGAGTTCCAGAAAAACATCGATTTCTGTTTTATTGACTATGCCAAAGCCTTTGACTGTATGGATCACTACAAACTGTGGAAATTCTTAAAGAGATGGGAATACCAGACCACCTGACCTGTCTCCTGAGAAATCTGTCTGCAGGTCAAGAAGCAACAGTTAGAACTGGACATGGAACAACAGGCTGGTTCCAAATAGGGAAAGGAGTATGTCAAGGCTGTATACTGTCACCCTGCTTATTTAACTTATATGCAGAGCACATCATGAGAAATGCCAGGCTGGATGAAACACAAGCTGGAATCAAGATTTCTGGGAGAAATATCAATAACCTCAGAAATGCAGATGACACCATCCTTATGGTAGAAATCAAAGAAGAACTAAAGAGCCTCTTGATGAAAGTGAAAGAGGAGAGTGAAAAAGTTGGCAAATAGATGGGAAAACAATGGAAACAGTGACAGACTTTATTTGGGGAGGCTCCAAAATCACTGCAGATGGTGACTGCAGCCATAAAATTAAAAGATGCTTGCTCCTTGGAAGAAAAGCTATGACCAACCTAGACAGCATATTCAAAAGCAGAGACATTACTTTGCCAACAAAGGTCCATCTAGTCAAAGCTATGGTTTTTCCAGTAGTCATGTATGGATGTGAGAGTTGAACTACAAAGAAAGCTGAGTGCTGAAGAACTGATGCTTTTGAACTGTAGTGTTGGAGAAGACTCTTGAGAGTCCCTTGGACTGCAAAGAGATCCAACCAGTCCATCCTCAAGGAAATTAGTCCTGGATATTCATTGGAAGGACTGATGCTGAAGCTGAAACTCCAGTACTATGGCCAAACAATGTGAAGAACTGACTCATTTGAAAAGACCCTGATGCTGGGAAAGAATGAAGGCAGGAGGAGAAGGGGATGACAGAGAGTAAGATGGTTGGATGGCATCACCAACTCTATAGATGTGAGTTTTAGTAAGCTCCAGGTGTTGGAGATAGATAGGGAAGCCTGGTATGCTGCAGTCCACATAGTTGTAAATTATCAGACATGACTGAGCAACTGAACCAAAATGGACCAGAATGGGTAAATTTAATTCTGGTGATCATTATGTCTAATACTGTGTGCAAGAATCCCTTAGAAGAATTGGAGTTGGTCTCATAGTCAACAAGAGTCCAAAATGCAGTAGTTGGATGCAATCTCAAAAATGACAGAATGATCTCTGTTCGTTTCCAAGGCAAATCATTCAACATGACAGCAATCCAAGTCTATGCCCTAACCACTAATGCTGAAAAAGCTGAAGTTGAATGATTATAGGAATACCTACAAGACCTTTTAGAACTAACACACACAAAAAAAACAAACAAGATGTTCTTTTCATCATATGGGACCTGAATGCAAAAGTAGAAAGTCAAGAGATACCTGGAAAACAGGCAAAGAGTACAAAATGAAACAGGGCAAAGGCTTTGGAGTACAAAATGAAGCAGGACAAAGGCTAACAGGGTTAGTCAAGAAAACACACTTGTCATAGCAAACACCCTCTTACAGCAACACAAGAGACTGCTCTACACATGGACATTAACTGATGTCAATACTGAAATCATATTGATTATATTCTTTGCAGCCAAAGATGGAGAAGCTCCATGCTATTGCTGCTGCTACTGCTAAGTCACTTCAGTCATGTACAACTCTGTGTGACCCCATAGATGGCAGCCCACCAGGCTCCCTTGTCCCTGGGATTCTCTAGGCAAGAACACTGCAGTGGGTTGCCATTTCCTTCTCCAATGCATGAAAGTGAAAAGTGAAGAAGCTCCACAGTGTCAGTGAAAACAAGACCTAAAGCTTACTGCAACTCAGATCATGAATTCATTGACAATTCAGAATCAAACTGAAGAAAGTATGGAAAGCCACTACAACATTCAGGTATGACCTAAATCATATCCCTTGTGTTTATAGAGTACAGACAAATAGATTCAAGGGATCAGACCAGATAGACAGAGTGCCTCAAGAACTATGAATGGAGGTTTGTAACACTGTACAGGAAGCAGTGATCAAAACCACCCCCAAGAAAGAGAAATGCATAAGGCAAAATGGTTGTCAACGAAGGCTTTACAAATAGCTGAGAAAAGAAGAGAAGTGAAAGGCAAAGGAGAAACGTGAAGATATACCCATCTGAATGCAGAGTTTCAAAGAATAGCAAGGAGAGATAACAAAGCCTTTCTAGGTGAATGATACAAAGTAATAGAGGAAAACAACAGAATGGGAAAGACTAGAAATCTCTTCAAGAAAATTAGAGATACCAAGGGAACATTTCATGCAAATATGGGCACAATAAAGGACAGAAACGATATGGATCTAGCAGAAGCATAGGAGATTAAGATGAGGTGGCAGGAATACACAGACGAACTATGCAAAAATGGTCTTAATGACCTAGATAACCACAGTGGTGTGATTGCTCACCTACAGCCAGACATCCTGAGTGTGAAGTCAAGTGGGCCTTAGGAAACGTCAGTACGAACAAAGCTAGAAGAAGTGATGGAATTCCAGCTGAGCCATTTCAAATCTTAAAAAATGATGCTGCTGAGTGATGCATTCAATCAAAACGCCAACAAATTTGGAAAACTCAGCAGTGGCCACAAGACAGGAAAAGGTCAGTTTTCATTCCAATCCCAAAGAAAGGCAATGCCAAAGGATGTTCAAACGACTGCACAATTGCACTCATTTCACATGCTAGCAAGGTAATGCTCAAAATCCTTCAAAATAGGCTTCAATAGTAGGTGAACCGAGAACTTCCAGATGTACAAGCTAGATTTCAAAAAGGCAGAGGAACCAGAGATCAAATTGCCAATATCTCTTGGATCATAGAAAAGGCAAGAAAATTCCAGAAAAACATCTACTTCTGTTTCTCTGACTATGCAAAAGCCTTTGACTGTGTAGATCACAACAAACTATAGAAAATTCTCAAAGAGATGGGAATAGAAGACCACCTTACCTTTCTCCTGAGAAACCTGTATGCAGGTCAAGAGGTAACAGTTAGAACTGGACATGGAACAACAGACTAGTTCCAAATTGGGAAAGGAGTACGTCTAGGCTGTATATTGTCACCCTGCCTATTAAACTTACATGCGGAGTACATCACGCAAAATGCTGGGCTGGATGAAGCATAATCTGGAATCAAGACTGCTGGGAGAAATCTCAATAACTTCAGATATGCAGATATCACCACCCTATGGCAGAAAGTGAGGAGGAACTAAACAGCCTCTTGTTGAAGGTGAAAGAGGAGAGTGAAAAAGCTGGCTTAGAACTCAACATTCAGAAAACTAAGATCATGGCATCCAGTCCCAACATTTCATGGCAAATAGATGGGAAAACAATGGAAACAGTGACAGACTTTATTTTCTTGGGCTCTAAAATCACTATGGATGATGACTGCAACCATCAAATTAAAAGATGCTGCTTACCTCTTGGATGAAAAGCTATGAGAAATCTAGAGAGCATATTTAAAAGCAGAGACATTACTTTGCTGTAAAAGGTCCGTATAGTCAGTTACTGTTTTCCCTGAATCATGTACCAATGTGAGATTTGGGCCATAAAGAAGACTAAGTGCTGAAGAATTGATGTTTTTTGAATTGTGGTACAGTCCAGTTCAGTTCAGTCACTCAGTCGTGTCCGACTCTTTGCGACCCCATGAATCGCAGCACACCAGGCCTCCCTGTCCATCACCAACTCCCGGAGTTCACTCAGATTCACGTCCACCGAGTCTGTGATGCCATCCAGCCATCTCATCCTCTGTCGTCCCCTTCTCCTCCTGCCCCCAAACCCTCCCAGCATCAGAGTCTTTTCCACTGAGTCAACTCTTCGCATGAGGTGGCCAAAGGACTGGAGTTCCAGCTTTAGCATCATTCCTTCCAAAGAAATCCCAGGGCTGATCTCCTTCAGAACTGTGGTATAGGAGAAGACTTCTTAGAGCCTTGGACTGCAAGGAGAGCAAACCAGTCAATCCTAAAGGGAATCAACCCTGAATATTCACTGGAAGAACTGATGCTAAAGCTGAAGCTTCTCCAATGGTTTGGCCTCCAGAGGCAAAGAGCCGACTCATTAGAAAAAACCCTGATGCTGGGGAAGACTGAAGGCAGGAGAAAAAGGGGATGACAGAGGATGAGATGGTCGGATGGCATCACCAACTCAATGGGCATGAGTTTGAGCAAGCTCCAAGAGATGGTGAAGGACAGGGAAGTCTGGTGTGCTACAGTCCATGGGGTTACAGAGTTGGACATGACTGAGAGACTGAACAACAATAATGGATTCTACCACTGACCTGGCTGTTGACTTGTTTTCAGTCAACTCTGTCACTGAAGGCTGAGACACTCCAGCTATCATTCTTGACAATCTGCTTCTTCATTTGACAGGTTCTTCTTTAAGGTTGCCATTAGACAGCTAGGGCTTCCCTGGTAGCTCAGCTGGTAAAGAATTCACCTGCAACGCAGGAGACCTGGACTTGATCCCTGGGTTGGGAAAAATCCCCTGGAGAAGGGAATAGCTATCCACTCCAGTATTCTTGCCTGGAGAATTCAATGGACAGAGGAGCCTGGCAGGCTACAGTCTACGGGGTTGCAAAAAGTCGGACATGACTGAGCAACTTTCCCTTAGATAGCTAAGATGTATCGGTTTATTATGACTAAAGACTTAAGCACATAAGTTTTTATAAAGCTATCTGAAAGTTGTATATGTAAGTTTTATTTTTGTGAAAAAATTACTAATAAAACCATGTACATCCGTATTTGCAGGGTGATTCAGTGGAAAACACTGTTTTTGTCACCACACTGAAAGCAAAAGTACCTTTAAAAAACCTGAAACAAAAAATTATCCATAGAATTCATCTCATTTACATACTTGTCTGGCAGTGTAAACATCTGAACACAGATGAGCTTTTCTCACACTACAACACATACGAATATTGTATACAATATAATTATATTAAAACAAATACATAGTAAGCCGTTTAAAAAGAAATCCTAGTCTCCTGAACTATGGAATTATAAATTAGTGAATTATAAATCAAAGCTAGAGCGGTAAGCAGAAGAGAGAGCTCAAGGGAGTTTCAACACATGTGGAGTTTCTAAGGTCTGAGGCTTGGAATCCTGCTGCTTACACGGATACAGGAGATGAGAAACATGGCAGGCAGAGCATCTTTAATGGAGCCTGAAAATGTACTTTCTCCTTGAAAAGAAAACACAGTCACTGAGCCATATCTAGGGAGGGATTTTAAAAACTAAAATAAAATAAAAAGTAGAGAAATAAAAATTCCAGGAAGGAATCAAGTAATTGCAAAAGGATAGCAAATAACAGGGACAAATACTAAACCACTTCAAGAGCCAAGGTTCTGCAACACGCAGGAGAACAGTACCACATAACTCAAAAAGAACACTAAAGTCAAGTTAATTTGTTATTTTCTACAAGGTTATCAAGACGCAGAGCAGACAAATGATAAATAACACAGAGCATGAGAATCAGTCGCATGATTTTAACAATAAAAGTTGAAACAAAGATACACACACATACACACACACACATGTATATACATACACTTACTTACACTTGTGTACATGCATTTGAGCCAGAGTTACTTTGCTCGGATCAACCTTGCAAACTCAGAACAGATATGTCTGATTTGCCTATGAGTGCTGTGTGTGCTGTCCCTCAGTCGTGTCTAACTCTTTTCAACGCCATGGACTGTGCCCACCAGGCTCCTCTGGCCATGGGATTTTCCAGGCAAGAATACTGGAGTGGGTTGCCATTTCCTCCTCCAGGAGATCTTCCTGGCCCAGGCATCAGACCTGGGTTTCATGTATTGCAGGTGGATTCTTTACCACTGAGTCACTAGAAAAGCCTATGATTTGCCTATGCTACCTGCTAAGTCACTTCTGTCGTGTCCATCTCTGCGACCCTATGGACTACAGCCTGGCAGGCTCCTCTGTCTATAGGATGTTTCAGGCAAGAACACTGGAATGGAATGCCATATGTATTCATAAATGTTTGCTGAATGAGAAAATAAATATTTACTATAATTTAAAAAAATAAGTAAATATGCGGGGAAATTAATATACTTGATAAAACGTAAATAAGGAAAAATAAGATTGAGGAAAGAAGAGTTAAGGCATTCTTGGGTTATTTTATTGTTCCAGAGAAGAGTCAAAAAGGAAATTAAACTTAGGCTTCTTAATTCAGATACAAATGTTTAACTGTCATATCACTAGAGAAAAATTAAAGGCAAGAAGACATGACAAGAGGAGCAGGCAAATAGAAACTGAAAAATAAAATGGTTGAATCTATTCCAAGTCTATCAAGAAGTATTAAAAAATCAATCATATATAGAAATATACATAATTTCAGCCTAGATTTTAAAAAATCCACACATATTATTTGACAAGAGTATTCCAAAAATGAATAGGTAACATCATAATTAAACTAGGGTGAGGAAATTAAAGAGAAACTGTAAGAAATAGAAAAGAGAAAACTAAAGTTTTACTTTGCATACAAAATAATTTTCTGAATAAATAATGCAAAGCTATCTATAGAAAAGGGCAAAGGTAACCAAGAAAGGCAAAAATAACCATGAAAAGTTTAAAGAAGAAGTAAAATAAGAGTGACTTGCCCTACCACGTATCAAATTTCATTGTGAGGCACAAGTAAAATCTAAAGTATGGCAATAATTGATGTTTTATACAAATAAGTCTGAGTAGGGAATGCAGAAAAATACACATATATCCCTTAGAACTTGGTATATTAAGAGGTAGCATCATAAGTCAGCAGGGAAAGGACAGGACAGAAAATAAGTGGCTGAAGAAATTAACTAGCTATAGGGGAAAAAGGGGATTCCTACTGCATATCATCCATAAAGTAAATTTCAAATGATCTAAATACAAATCTAAATATGAAAAACGCAACATTAAAGATTTTTAAAGAAAATATAAGAACACATTTATTATGTCAGTATGCAAAGCATTTCTTTAATGCCACACAAACTGAGATTCATATAGAAATATTTTGAAAATTATAACATCTAATACAAAGTGGGTACTTTCTCCATACTGCTACAGAAGTAGGTGTTATTGTTATTCTCATTGTACAGTGACACCCAGAGAGGCTGAGTTGCCCAAGATCTTAAGACTTATATTTAACAAGGGCTTGATCCAAAGCCCAAGTGTTTGAAATCATTTTATTTTGCCCATTTGATTTCATAAAATGAAGACCTTCAGGATACCACAAACTTAATTTAAACAAGCCAGGAAGTGAGAAGAGATTGTCATCCTCAACCTACAAATGGTTATTATTGAAAAACACTAAAAATCAATTTTAAAAAAAACTCCTGTGAAGGTAATGAGATACAGTAACAGTAATCAAAGATATGCAAATTAGAACTATAATGATACACCCATTTGCATCCACTGGATTGCCAAAATTTTTAAAGTAACAAAACTAAGCATGTGTGGAGAAGTAAAGAAAAGACACTATTAGAAATCAGTTTACCACTTCTTTGAAATAACCTATATGTCTAAATTATTCTATACTTCAGTAAGTTTTTTGGGTTTTTTTAGGTTTTTATTTTATTTTGGAGTATAATTAACAATGTTGTGTTAGTTTTGGGAATATAGCAAAGTGAATTCAGTTATAAATATACATGAATCTATTCTTTTCCTATTTAGGTTGTTATATAATATTGAGCAAAATTCTCTGTGCTATATAGGAGGTCCTTGTTGGTTATTCATTTTAAATATAATGGTGTGTACATATCAATCCTTAACTCCCAATTTAGTTTTAAAAAGAAAGACCAGAAAGAAAAAGAGAAAACAGTAAGCTCCAACGCATGCATGCATGCTCAGTCACAACTGACTCTTTGCAACCTAATGGACTGCAGCCCACCAGGCTCCTCCGTGCATGGAATTTTCCAGACAAAAATGCTGGAATGGGTTTCCATTTCCTTCTCCAGGGGATCTTCCCAACCCAGGGATAGAACCTGCATCTCCTGAGTCTCCTGCATTGGCAGGCAGATTCTTAATCACCTACCACCTGGGAAGCTCCAATGCTGCTGCTGCTGCTAAGTCGCTTCAGTTGTGTCCAACTCTGTGCGACCCCATAGACGGCAGCCCACCAGGCTCCTCTGTCCCAGGGATTCTCCAGGCAAGAATACTGGAGTGGGTTGCCATTTCCTTCTCCAATGCATGCGTGCATGCGAAGTCGCCTCAGCCGTGTCCAACTCTGAGCAGCTTCATGGACAGCCTCCCACCAGGCTCCTCTGTCCACAGATTTCTCCAGGCAAGAGTACTGGAGTGGGTTGCCATTTCCTTCTCCGGTGGGAAGCTCCAATAAGAGGTAATAAAATTGAAGCAACCCTTTTGAAGTAATGCGGCTTGTAGTAACAATAAAGATGTAGCTTTTTATAGCCTTAAGAAATTTAGGCTATTTCTTACACAAGGAGACATATATAAGGATTTTGTTAGATCACTAATAATAAAAAATTTTGGAAGTAAAATCTATCAACACAGGAAAGATTAAAAATTTGGTTTACCACACAATGGAATGCTATATACATGACAGCTGAAAAGAATGTGTAATTTGTCAACATAATTTCATCCAGAGCACATAATGTGGAGTAAAAAGAATGTAGGAAAACGAGTATGATATATCTGCATTAGTTTGTTATAAAAATTAAACTACACAAAATATGCTCTATATTTGTAAAGACTCATAGCTATATGATAAAAAATATAAACACTAAAAATATGGTCGGGAGAAAGACAAGCAGCTTCAGGATGGTCACTACATGTGGGAAGACATGGCAAGAAATGGGTCCAGGTAAAATAAAAGGGGGGCCTCTACCTTATCTCCGATGCTTTGTCCTTTAAGCACAAATGGTCTGAAGCAAATATGACCCACAGTGTTAGCATTTAAGATATGTCTTATAGTGGAATAATGATTTTTTTCATTCTCTGAAATATCTGAAACTTAGTTTTCAAAAAAAGAGGTGCAAAAGAGAAGAAAAAATAGTAAGCTCCAGCAAGAGGGCTGTATGAAGAGATTTTTAAAGTTACAAGAAAGACATTTAAACCACCTATGAAGTTAGAAAAGGAGAATGAATAAATGGCATGTCCTTCAGGTAACTCTCTACAAATATAATTTTATTTTTCTTGAAACAGAGCTTTTGATTAATATTAGATATCAGGTATCCTATAGTTTTATTTTCTGACAAAGAAGTATAGAACCTGCCAGTTAAAGGGAGATTCCTATGCTTTAAAAGACTAAAAGGTACACAGCCTTCGATCCTTATCAAAGATAACACTCTCAGACATAATCTAAGTTAATTTTAAGCCATGCAACAGTGCAAAATAAAGCATTCAATGTTTTAACTGACAGAATATAGGTAATTAACTTCAGCCTATATAATTCCATAAAAATCAATGTTACCAAACTATCATTGTAGCCATTGTTTCAAATGAACAATCTGAAGAAAATCTGATGAAAGAAATTTGAAAGTAATAATTATTTTAAAATATTTTTTAAATATGGGAACAGAATTAATATTTTATTCTAGAATATCTACCTTTAAACAAGTTTAAGTCCTCAGATACTCCTTCACACAAATTAACTGTAAAAATGCATTCTCAGATTTTAAAATATCTAGTGAGCCTATTGGCTAGCAGCCAATTAACTTTTTAAGGATATATACTAAGTATGATGGGGCTTCCCAGGTGGCCCAAGTGGTAAAGAACCCCCCTGCCAATTCAGGAGATGTAAGAGATGCAGGCTCAATCCCCGGACTGAGAAGAGAATTCCGTGCAGAGAAGAGAATTCCGTGCACAGAAGAGCCTGGCAGGCTATAGTCCATGGGGTCGACTGAGCACCTGAGCATCATCATCATCACTAAGTATAATGGTCTGTGTTTACATTTTGGAAAAGTGGATCTTAAGATATACTTAAGGTGATTTATTTTTTAAGTTACTCCAGGTTCGTTCATAAATCCTTGCTGTCAGTGTATATTAGGAGAATTACCTCTTGACTTCTAAAATGTGGACAATGAAGAGAGGAGGAAAGCTTGTATTCAGTTCAACTACAAGCTGGAGCAAGTCATTTGGGTAAAAGAGAAGTGGAACTACAACACAGACATATTTAACCCACTGGAAAATATTGCTTTGTTCATCAAAGGTCTCTTCCAACCTATACTATCCATCATTGCAGCACTATGGTGCAGGCTATTTTAAGAATCACTAACCATTGTTCTGTAAAACTCAGAAAGTCTAGCTTAGTGTTTATCAAAGTATTCCAGGACCACAAGCACCAGAAATATCTAGGGAACTTATCAAAAAGGCTGATTCTTCAGCATAACCCCAAATCTACTGAATAAGAGTCTTTATAGAACTTGGGCTACAGTCCATGGGGTTGCATGAGTGGAAACAACTTAGCAACTAAACCACCATTATTCTTTGTGCTATTATTGTCATATATTTCACTTCCACGTGTTATAATTTTTTAAATATATTATTATTAGTGTTCCTTTGTCAGTTATATTTTAAAGACTTTCTAATATATGTAGCCAAAATCTTTTATGTGTGTGTGCATGCGCTCAGCATGTCAGACTCTTTTGCGACCCCATGAACAGTAGTCCATCAGGCTTCTCTGTCCATGGAATTTCCCAAGCAACAATACTGGAGTTGGTTGCCATTTCTGTCTCCAGGGGATATTCCTGAGCCCAAAGAATGGAAGGAAGTAAATGGAAGTATATATATTTTTAAGGTTCTTTCAATATATGTGAAGTGTTATATTATTTAATGATAGACTTTGATAAGTTAAATGTATATGAAGTAATCATTAAAGCAACCAATAAAGAAACAAAATAGTTTACATAATAAGCACAGGGTGATGATAAAATAGAATCACATGTAAAAAAATTTTACAAGACATATATATTTTTATATTTAAATAATAAAATCTTTTATATTTAGACACATTTATCATTCCAGTGATTTTTCAGTCCAACATGATACAAATTTCAATTTGTTATCACATTTTGTCTTTAGAACTGCCTTAAACATCTCTTATAGTACAGGTCTGATGGCAATGAGTTCCCTTTGTTTTTATTTATCTGAAAGAGTTTTTGTCTTTTTCTTAATTTTTGGAAGATGTTTTGCAACATATACAATTCTAAGATGATAGATTTTTCTTCATTCAACGCCTTACCATGTTGTTCTACTATCCTCTCACTTGCATCTTTCATAACAATATTTTTTTCATGTGTATAATGCCTTTTTCTCTCTGTCTATTCAAAAAACCTTGTCTCTATTACTGCTTTTTAGATATTTGTTTATGATTTGGTGTGATTTTCTTCATATATTTTCTTCTTGGAGTTCACTGAACTTTTTGAATCTCTGGTTTTATAGTATTCAAGAAATTTGGGGAAAATTTGGCCATTATTTATTCCATTACCATTTATGTTCTCCTATCAATTCCTCTGGGTCTTTAATAACAAATGGGTTAGAACAATTTAATATTGTCCCACAAGTCAATTCTGCACTATTTTTTTCCAGTTTTTTTGTCTTGTATTTTATTTTGTATATTTTCCATTCCTATCTATTCCATTTGAAAGCACTTTTTTGCAATGTTGAACCAGATATTCATTAAAGTATTTGAGAGTATTTGTTATTTCAAATATATTCTTCACCTCTAGAGAATTCATTTTGGTTTTTTTTTTAATACCTCTGTTTTTCACTTCTCAATGTTCATTTTTCCTTTACCTTCTTGACTATATGGAATATATAATAGCTGTTTTTACATCCTTTTCAGTAATATCTGTCATCAGCATCATTTCTGGGTCGATTTCTATTGATCAACTCTTCTAATTCTTATGAATCATATTTTCCAGCTTATTTATAAATAAGTAATATTTTACTGGGTTTCAGGAATTATGGATTTTATTTGTAGGGATTTTGTTGTATTTCTCTAAATATTGAGTGGCTTTATTTGGGGATGCAGGTAACTTTGATTCTAACTTTGGAGGTTTGCTTTTAATCTTTTTTTAAGAGCAAGTACAGAAAAGTCTTTGAGTACAATTCTATTCTGTCATTAAGGCAATACATTTCTGAGAATTCTACTCAATGTTCTATGTATTAGGTGTTTCCACTTTGGCTGGTGCCAACCTGGGTTATTCCCAGCCTCAAGTGAGCTCCAGAAATTGCTTTACCTACTCTTGGAAAATTCTTAAAGAGATGTGAATACCAGACCATCTGACCTGTCTCCTGAGAATTCTATATGCAGGTCAAGAAGCAAAAGTTAGAACTGGACATGGATTTGGAACAGACTGGTTCCAAATCAGGAAAGGAGTACATCAAGGCTGTATATTGTCACCCTGCTTATTTAACTTAGATGCATAGTACATCATGCAAAATGCTGGGCTGGACAAAGTACAAGCTGGAATCATGACTGTCAGGAGAAACATCAATAACCTCAGGTACACAGATGACAGCACCCTTATGGCGGAAAGCAAAGAAGAACTAAAAAGCCTCTTGATGAAACTGAAAGAGGAGAGTGAAAAAGCTGACTTTAAAACTCAACATTCAGAAAACTAAGATCATGGCACCTGGTCCCATCACTTCATGGGAAATAGATGGGGAAACAATGGAAACAGTGACAGACTTTATTTGGGGGGGCTCCAAAATCACTGCAGATGGTGACTGCAGCCATGAAATTAAAAGACGCTTGCTCCTTGGAAGGAAAGTTATGACCAACCTAGACAGGATATTCAAAAGCAGAGACATTACTTTGCCAACAAAGATTCGTCTAGTCAAAGCTATGGTTTTTCCAGTAGTCATGTATGGATGTGAGAGTTGGACCAAAAGGGAAGCTGAGTGCTGAAGAACTGATGCTTTTGAACTGTGGTTGTTGGAGAAGACTCTTGAGAGTCTCTTAGACTGCAAGGAGATCCAACCAGTCCATCCTCAAGGAAATCAGTCTTGAACATTCATTGGAAGGACTGATACTGAAGCTGAAGCTACGATACTTTGGCCACCTGATGCAAAAAATCAACTCACTGGAAAAGACCCTGATGCTGGGAAAGGCTGAAGGCAGGAGGAGAAGGGAACATCAGAGGATGAGATGGTTGGATGGCATCACCAACTCTATGGACATAAGTTTGAGTAAACCCTGGGATTTGGTGATGGACGGGGAAGCCTGGCATGCTGCAGTCCACTGGGTCGCAAACAGTCAGATGCGACTGAGTGACTGAACTGACTGAACTCTTTCCTATTGGTTCATTTCTCAGTTTCATGTACTTCCCTTACATGTATATGCAGGACAGTACTCAGCCAGAACCTCAAAGTGACCCCATGCAGATATCTGGAGTCGGTGTCCATGCTGCATACTTATATCTCACATCTGGTATTTTGCCCTCAAATCCTAGGTGACTTGTCTGCTCAAACTCTGTCTTCTCAACTTCACAAGGCCTCTGAGCATTGTTGAGGTTTCTCTTCATTACACTACCTCTTGGAAATTCTAGGCCATCAGCTAGAGCAGCTGTAGGAATCATATTTTTTTTTCCTTCCCCCACAAATCGATGTTCTGTGTTACCTTTTGGCCATTGCCTGAAAACCGATGTTTCACAATTATCTTGTATGGTTTTCAGTTGTTTAATGTGAGAGAATAAATCTGGTCCCATTATGCCATCATAGAGAAAAAATAAGTCTACTGTGTTATTTTTTCTATGTAAATTATCAAATGTTTATTAAAAGTTTAACATTAAATTTTAATCCTTTTATGTTTTAAGTTCTTTCAATATACAATGAATTTTCAAATAAAATTTGGTAGAAAAATAAGTGTATTTTGTGGCTTGTTGTCATTGTATACTTTCATGTCTTAATATGTAATGAAATTGTTACACAAAATTATCTCATTTGGAATCAAGTGTTCTTCATTCATAGTTTTCATTTTCAACCAAAATTGAGTCTTCAAAATTCGAAAGATATTTTCAATAATTTTCTTTTCATAAAAAGCAAGAAAAATGGGACATCATGAAGATTTTTACAAAGAACTCCTCTATGTAACATTACATTTTAAAAATTCCGTATCTACTAGAGACTCTTCAAGGTTTCATATTATTTCATTAATTACAGTACTTACACATGCAATGGCTCTGTGTTGTATCCCTCTGTTATTGGTTCTTCATGAATAAGAAATAAAATAATTCCCCATTTATCTCAGAGCCTAGAAGAAGGATAAGCTAAATACCATCAAATGCAAGCCATAGCTTAAAAGGAGTTGCTTTTGTGAAGACAGGTTTATTTTCAAATATAACTACACATCTGCTTGGGACTTCTCTGTCAATCAGTGAGACTAAAGAGACAGCAATAGAATTTCCAGTTTATTTGAACAGAATATAAAATAAAACCTACTTGTGGTATCCAATTCAAAACACGATCATCTAATTCATGCTTACTTATTTCACCGTTTTTTGTTTTCGTTTTGGCTGGGTTTTTTTTTTTTTTTTTTTTAAGCAAGCATGAAAGATTTTCTTTGTCCAGAAAACTGGAATGAATCCACTGAGTCAACCAAAAAATTGAAAAAAAGAATTGAACTGAGGTAGACCCAAGATAATTGATCCCTGGATTTTAAATCCCCACAGCTCAATCTAGGTCAGCTAAGCCTTAATCTTTCATTTACAGAGTAAGTGCTTTTGAAACACATGTACTAAGAAAAGATTCTCTGGCAAAGAATGGCGTGTTCAGTGGTTGAGTAATATGCTATAATGACATTTTGATTGTGTGCTACACAAAACTATTATGTCATTATGAAAACACAAGGTAACATTTGTCAAATCTAAGAGAAGGAGAAATTTCAAAGTTGCACCTATAATTAGTGTAGTGTGAATTTTAAAATACTTTCATTTTTTTTCTCCCAGAACCAGATTTTTAAAGTGGACGTGTTTCTCTTCCAAGGTTTTGGATTAAATTAGAGGGCACAAACATTTTTTTTCCCCTTGTTCAAAAGAAAGAAAAGGGAACAACTTCTCAATTAGGACAGAATTCAGATATAGACTACTGACAGTGAATCCAAAACTGTTGTTTGCTACTTCCAGCGATTATCAAATCCTTTGATATGGGTCTTAACTAAAATTATAGTAGGCTCACAGCATTTGAGTAACTGTCATTTCCAACTTAAACTATTAGTAAGAAATCTTTTAAAAATTTCTAAAATTCTGTGAAATTAAAGATTATTTTCCTGAGTTAAAAATTTGAATCATGTGGATTCAGAGGCTGCTGTGGTACAGACTTGCAGTCCATCCAAAGTATCAATACCTTACTATAATGCACTGACTTAAAAGTTCTGTTTGTCTCCTTTCCCAATGTTTTAAATAAGTCCTGTGATGTGAAAAAAAAAATCATCGTGTCGGAAAATCCCAAAGAATGCCAAGAGCTAATCTTGTTGATAGAAATGAAAAGAAAATGGAGAAGTTTTTAAAAGCAACAGTTCCTTAGCCAGAAAATAAAGATTAAAGATAAATAGGAGTACATAAATAAAACATGATGTTTGTATAAATGAGTTCACCATACATTATGTGTAAAAAGAAGAAAGTCTAATTAAGGAAACTACTTTAGCAATTACTTCTAGTATAAAAAGTGATAATTAAATGAGATAAAGCTGTAAAAGGAAACTCATGATGTGAGGCTATGTACGTTGTTGTTTAATTAGTAAGTCATGTTTCACTCTTTTGCAACCCCATGGACTGCAGCCCACCAGGCTCCTCTGTCAATGGGATTTCCCAGGCAAGAATACTGGAGTGGGTTGCCATTTCCCTCTCCAAGGGATCTTCCAGACCCCGGATCAAACCCAAGTCTCCTGCATTGACAGGGAGATTCTTTACCACTGAGTCACCAGGAAGGTTACATATAGGCCACACATAATTCTAAATGGAAATGTAATCGAGGAAAAAGCCAGAAGCCCATATAAGCACCCTATAAAATAGCAGGTGCCACAGGCACTTCTATAGTTCAGACATATAAAGAACTGGAGTCTGTTCAGTAAAGTTAAGATTAGCTTGATACAGAAATAAAATGTCTTTTCTTACATCAGTCTATCCAGTACTTAATCCCTGAACCATCAACATCCAGAGTTACAATTCTAACTATGCATATTCAGGTATAATCATGGTTAATGTTTCCTCAGAAGTGATGCAGTGTGGGGGTCTACTGTATTGAGATTTATTATAGAAGCACTTATAAATGACATTAGTACTTTATTTATAGAATCTCTATACATCTGAATAGGATTCTTATATTTTTCAGCTTTACACTGCTGAAAATATATTTTCATTACTTTTTTATATTATAGAGGCAATTATATATACATATATACATATTAATGATACTTTCAGATTTTTATTCACTAAAGATGACAGGTTAAGTTCTGTGGAAATAGCTAAGTTTTACAGCACACTTTTTGTAAAGTTTAAAAATAATTTTTAAATAAGATTTTAATATTTACAGCTATGACATACATTAAGTATTCAAGTCCTAAACTTTACATGGAGAGCAAGAAAAATTATATCATTTTTATGATTAAAAACAGTTTTGAAGAAATACAGCAAAATAATCAAAATAAAGACAATACCATTCAAATATGATCAGTTTTACAGAAAGCTGAGGGAGAAATGCTACCTCTGTCTCAATACCCAGGATGCATTAACACCTAGACAGCCATTCAGAGTAATGTCAAATAATAGCTTGTTGATGAGCATCAGTTGTGCAACACATGTTGCCCAGATGTCAACTGGCACCCACTTATGTCTTAAGATCTCAACTAAATTATTTGAGCACTCACTCATTCCATGTCCTGTAGATGAGTAATACCTTCCCAAACCTCTGGTCTAGCTGAGCAGCTGTTTCCACTGAATGAACTCAGTTTGGGATTATGTGAACATTCTGAGTGGTCTGTCCCTGTCTACACTTCCTCAATCCAGATGGGATACTCAGAACATTCTGTAATTTCTAACAAACCAAAACAAGAACCACTCATTAAAACATGGGTATGAACTGTATACTTTCCTGAAGACAGGGAAACAGTTGCCTCAGTTCAGTTCAGTTCATTTCAGTCACTCAGTCGTGTCTGACTCTTGGCGACCCCATGAATCGCAGCACGCCAGGCCTCCCTGTCCATCACCAACTCCCGGAGTTCACTCAGACTCACGTCCATCGAGTCAGTGATGCCATCCAGCCATCTCGTCCTCTGTCATCCCCTTCTCCTCCTGCCCCCAATCCCTCCCAGCATCAGAATCTTTTCCAATGAGTCAACACTTCGCATGAGGTGGCCAAAGTACTGGAGTTTCAGCTTTAGCATCATTCCCTCCAAAGAAATCCCAGGGTTGATCTCCTTCAGAATGGACTGGTTGGATCTCCTTGCAGTCCAAGGGACTCTCAAGAGTCTTCTCCAACACCACAGTTCAAAAGCGTCAATTCTTCGGTGCTCAGCCTTCTTCACAGCCCAACTCTCACATCTATACATGACCACAGGAAAAACTATAGCCTGACGGACCTTAGTCGGCAAAGTAATGTCTCTGCTTTTGAATATGCTATCTAGGTTGCTCATAACTTTTCTTCCAAGGAGTAAGCATTTTTAATTTCATGGCCGCAATCACCATCTGTAGTGATTTTGGAGCCCCCCAAAATAAATCTGACACTGTTTCCACTGTATTGCCATCTATTTCCCATCGAGTGATGGGACCGGATGCCATGATCTTCATTTTCTGAATGTTGAGCTTTAAGCCAACTTTTTCACTCTCCTCTTTCACTTTCATCAAGAGGCTATTTAGTTCCTTTTCACTTTCTGCCATAAGGGTGGTGTCATCTGCATATCTGAGGTTATTGATATTTCTCCCGGCAATCTTGATTCCAGCTTGTGTTTCTTCCAGCCCAGTGTTTCTCATGATGTACTCTGTGTATAAGTTAAATAAGCAGGGTGACAATATACAGCCTTGACGTACTCCTTTTCCTATTTGGAACCAGTCTGTTGTTCCATATCCAGTTCTAACCGTTGCTTCCTGACCTGCATACAGATTTCTCAAGAGGCAGGTCAGGTGGTCTGGTATTCCCATCTCTTGAAGAATCTTCCACAGTTTATTGTGCTCAGAGGAGGTTAAAGTTTGTACCACAACCATGTGTGTGCATGCTCAGTTGTGTCCAACTCTTTGCAACCCAATGGACTGTAGCCCACCAGGCTCCTCTTTCCATGGAATTCTCCAGGCAAGAATACTGGAGTGAGCTGCCATTTCCTTCTCCAGGGGATTTTCCCCACCCAGGGGTCAAACTCCTATCTCCTGCAACTCCTGCATTGGCAGGTGGATTCTTTAGCACTGAGCCACCTGGGAAGTTCCATTTTAATCATGTATACAACTTCAAATACAAAATTAGATACAACTATTTTAAAAATGATCTAATTCTAAGAAAGCATTCTGTCAAATGTTTCTCTCTTTTGTAAAACCATGTGAGAGCTTGAAATTTAGAAATTTGGAAATGGTTCAGCTGAATGATACTGATGTGGGCTGTGGTTTCAATCAGATAGTAATGGAAATTGCAACAGGTGGGGCCTAGCCATACATCCATGTGTCTTTATAAAGTCTTCAGAGTATCTCCACATGGTCTGTGCATATAGGCTAATTTAAACCTCCTCACAGCATGGCAGCCTCTGGGAAATGGAGATGCTTACACAGTAGCTAAGGGTTTCATTGCAAGTGTTTGAGGCTATACCTTTCAGGACTAGCCTCAGAAGTCACAGAGTGTTGCTTCAGTATAGTCGAAAGTCTAAGTAGGTTCAATATGAAAGGATACAGACACACTTCTCAAAATCACAATGTAAAGCTAAAATATTGAATGGGAGATGATGTGGCCAGCTTTGGAAAATCTGATCTGCTACATATGTTTATTTACCTTATATTTTTACCCCACTTTTCTAGCATATAACATTAGAAAGTAACATAAATAAATTCATTAATTTCACATTTTATTACTATTATTAATACAGTTCTTTAGTCACTAATAGAAATGTATAAAGATCCATAATCAAACAGAAATGTGTGTATTCTACAAAATTAATAGCATCAACATGTCTACCAGATAAGATTCATACAGCTGCTAGAGCTTTAGTTAAAGACACATCAATGACACTGAAGGTATAGAATCTAGAAGTGGATCTCCTGGAAGATGATGACCCGAGTTCCACTGTGAGCACTATGTCCTGACAAAGACATTTAAACCTTCTGGGCCTTTTGGTTTGATCATCTATTAAATGTTTTTTTTTAAATCTTGCAAGGTTATAATGTTTTATTTTTCTTTGACTGCATGGTAGGTAACATTCTCTTTTATGGATGAGTCAATAAAAATCAAGGAGATAAAGTATACATCCAAAGTCTAAAATCAGTGTCAAAGTTAAGAACAAACCTCAGCTCCAAGTTCACTATTCTCAACCACATAAACTAGTTTATCAATACAACAAAATACCATAGGTGAATGTAATATTTTATCTAGAATACAATCAGAGTGGCTACAAAACTGAATGCAAATTTCCATCTGTTTTATTCATAAAGTCACTGATTACTGCATTTCAACCATACAGAAGATACTATCAATCCAAGGCCTATCTTCCTCACCTGAGTTCGCCAAGATTCCTGTCTGAACACCTTAGGGCTCCTCTAGAAAGTTACATCTATCTCTGGTTTACACAGGAAATGACAAACTAGACTGCACAGTTCACACTATTGTAATTTTGGCACACTCCTGTAGGTTTTCTCCTTGCACATTTACTCTGTTCCCATCACCCTAAAAATAAATGCATGTATAGTTACAGTCTACTAACTGCACAGATATTATGTTAATATATTTGGATGATAATATGCTCACAGGGACCTGCTTAAATTACTATTGGCATTGCTGATGTTTTAAATTATTTATTTTAACTGGAGACTAGTTACTTTACAATATTATGGTGGGTTTTGCCATACATCATCATGAATCAGCCATGGGTGCACATGTGTCCCCCAATCCTGAACCCTCCTCCCACCTCCTTTCCCACCCATTCCCTGCGGGTTATCCCAGGGCACCAGCTTTTGAGTGTCCTGCTTTATGCATTGAACTTGCACTGGTTATCTATTTTACATATGGTAATATACATGTTTCAATGCTATTCTCTCAAATCATTCACCCTCACCTGCTCCCACATAGTCCAAAAGTCTGTTCTTTACATGTGTGTCTCCCTTGCTGCCTTGCATATAGGATTGTCATTACTGTCTTTCTAAGTTATATATATAAGCGTTATATACTGTATTGGTGTTTCTCTTTCTGAGGAACTTCACTCTATATCAGTTTGGTTCAGTCATTCAGTCATGTCCGACTCTTTGCAACCCCACGGACTGCAACACGCCAGGCTTTTCTGTCCGTCACCAACTCCTAGAGCTTACTCAAACTCATGTCAATCAAGTTGGTGATGCCATCCAACATCTCATCCTCTGTTGTCCTCTGCTCCTCCTGCTTTCAATCTTTCCCACCATCGGGGTCTTTTTCAATGAATCAGTTCTTTGCATCAGGTAGCCAAAGTATTGGAGCTTTGTATAATAGGCTCCAAATTCATCCACCTCATTAGAACTGACTCAAATGCATTCTTTTAATGGCTGAGTAATATTCCATTGAGTACATATACCACACTTCTTTATCCATTTGTCCTACTGATGGACATCCAGGTTGCTTCCATATTCTAGCTATTGTAAACAGTGCTGCAATGAACATTGGGGTACATATGTCTCTTTCAATTCTGATTTCCTTGGTGTGCATGCCCTGCAGTGGGATTGCTGGGTCATACGGCAGTTCTATTTCCAGTTTTTTAAGGGATCTCCATACTGTTCTCCATAGTGGATTTACCAGTTTGCATTCCACAAACAATGTAAGAGGGTTCCCTTTACTCCACACCTTCTCCAGCACTTATTGTTTATAGACTTTTTAATGATGGCCATTCGACCAGCATACCTCACTGTGGTTTTGATTTGCATTTCTCTAATAATGAGTGATGTTGAGCATATCTTCATGTATGTATTAGCCATCTGTATGTCTTCTTTGGAGAAATGTCTGCTTAGTTCTTTGGCCCACTTTTTGATTCAGTTGTTTGTTTTTCTCATATTGAGCTGCATGAGCTGCTTGTATATTTTTGGCCATTAATTATTTGTCAGTTGTTTCATTTGCTATTATTTTCTCCCATTCTGAAGGCTGCCTTGATTTTCTACATATAAAACCCTAAAGATACCAGCAGAAAATTAATCAATGAATATAGTAAATTTGCAGGATATAAAATTAATATACAGAAACACCTTGCATCCCTATACACTAACAATGAAAAAATAGAGAAATTTAAAAAAAACAATCATATTCACCATTGTAATGAAAAACATAAAGTACTTAGCAATAAATTTCCCTAAAGAAACAAAGACCTCTCTATAGAAAACTATAAAACACTGATGAAAGAAATCAAAGGTGACACAAATAGATGGAGAAATATACCATGTTCATGGATTAGAAGAATCAATATAGTGAAAATGAGTGTACTGCCCAAAAATAATCTATAGGATTCAACACAATCCCTATCAAGCTACCAATGGTATTTTTCACAGAACTAGAACAAATAATTTCACAATATGTATGGAAACACAAAAAACCTTGAATAGCCAAGGCAATCTGGAGAAAGAAGAAAGAAACAGGAGGAATCAACCTGCCTGACTTCAGACTATACTACAAAGCTACAGTCTTCAAAACAGTATGATACTGGCAAAAAGACAGAAATATAGATCAGTGGAACAAAATAGAAAGCCCAGAGACAAATCCACACACCTACAGACACTTTTCACTTTCCTGCATTGGAGAAGGAAATGGCAACCCATTCCAGTGTTCTTGCCTGGAGAATCCCAGGGATGGGGGAGCCTGGTGGGCTGCCGTCTATGGGGTCATAGAGAGTCGGACATGACTGAAGTGACTTAGCAGCAGCAGCATGGACACCTTATCTTTAACAAAGGAGGCAAAAATATGCAATGGAGAAAAGATAATCTCTTTCCCAGTGCTGGGAAACTGGTCAACCACATGTAAAAGAATGAAACTAGACCACTTTCTAACACCATACACAAAAATAAACTCAAAATGGATTAAAGATCTACATATAACACCAGAAACTATAAAAGGCTTAGAAGAAAACATAGGCAGAACACTCTCTGACATAAATCACAGGAGGATCCTCTATGACCCACCTCCCAGAATAATGGAAATAAAAACAAAAATAAATAAATGGGACCTAATTAAACTTATAAAAGCTTTTGCACAATGAAGGAAACTATAAGCAGTGTTGACTTTTAAAAATTCAAGTTGCAATATTTTGTATTGTAAAATTGTGCTCAAATGCCCAAAAGGCAACAAAGTTTGCACAGAGTTAGTAATGTTTGCATATATTAGCCTTTCTGAATAAGGATAAAGAGGGAAATCCTTTAGGTAAGTGATTTAACAACTGCATACTACTTTGTTTCTTCTCTTCTAAAAAGAGAACCTTGGAGATCCTATAGGTGACATAGATCTGTCACATATGCACTTCACTCTAAGGGAAGAACTATCTGTATGTGATATCACGGCATCTTCTTGTAATCACAAAATTCTATTCAATGCAATCACAAAATTCTCAATTGTATAGAGAATTTTCTAGGAGAAAAAATATCCACCACTCCCAAAAGCATCAAGAAACTTGAACAGGCCATTAACCATGAGGGAGGTTACAAAAAGAATTAATTATTTTCACAAAATCTCCAAAGACAGAAAGTTTTACTAGGAACCACTTACAACAACAAAAAAAAAAAAAAGAAGAAAGAAGATTTATTTTGTGATAAAACTCTTAAGTTTTCTCAGTATATAACCACATTTTCAAATAATAAATTTGAAATAATCATTACAAAAATGGTTGCTGAGATCTGACTGGTCTGTTTTGCTAGTTCCACCATTCATGAGATGTGTGACCTTGGTCAAGTAATCTGATCTCTCTAAGCTGCAGTTCTTCTTTATCAGCAACATTAGAACAACAATAATAGGGGATTAAGTAAGATAATTCACACAAATCTCCAATAGCACCCAACACATGGTGTCAGCTGAGATCAGTTTTTATTCTTGCTCATAAGCACAGCCAATAACATAATCACTGCTTTATTGGAACTTCTAACCAATTCTATAAGACATAAAATGGAAATAAAGGGTATAATTGGAAGGAAAAAGATTAAATGACTATTATTATTGACAAGTTTATAATTTATGTAACTCAAATTTTAAAAGAACTTCTAATTTCTTTAAATTAACATAGATTAGAAAAGTGGCAAGGTATACGATAAAAAAACAAAAATAGTAGCTTTCTTTAAGAATTTAGAATAGTTATCATAAAACAATTTCATTCTCATGTGAAACAAAATTTTCCTGGAAAAATGAATAGAAGAATGCAAGTATAACAAATTTGAAAAGAAGAGGAAAGGGAAATTAATCCTTTAAGAATCTTATTATAAGAAACAAAAATGGTTATAAGAATCAACAAAGAAATCAATATATCAGGAAATCTTAGTCCAGAATAGCACATTGCATATGTATGAGCTTTAATGTATGACAAAGCAAACACTATAGATCAATAATGAAGGCACAGAACATCAGTATTTATCATTAGAAAAGCTATTTGGGAAACAATCAAATTAGGCCTTTATCTCTATAAAGACCACTTGCCTATTGTTTGTCTTTCCAGCTCAAAATAGTTCCCCTTTGTAATTATCCTTCCTCTGATTCTTTGATATGGAATCTGATCCACAGATTCTCTGGGATGGGCTCTTAGAATCCAGAGTTCATTCAGTGTGACCTTGTTTTAGGGCAACACAAAGCATCGTACCCAAATGAGAAAAACAGGGTCACTTTCCTGGGAACCAGGTTACTTTCCGGGGAACTGGGTTGAGAGTGAGAGCCAGATTTAGCCTTTTTCTGGATGGTTGGATGGTTCCCACTGGGACAAAGAAGAAGGGAAAACAAATGAGAAGGATGAGGAAATTTACTGAGAGCAAAGGCAAGAGAAGAAAAACAGAGACACAGAATCACAGTGGCATGCCCACTTTGGTTCTCTGTCTCTCCTTGAAAAGTGGTGGCACCCTGAGCATGAGAAAGAAACAGCCTACATTTTAAGAGCTCCAGAATTCTGTGACTAGCATTCAAAGATTCCTAAATAAAATTACTTTATCTACCAAAATAAATTTCCAAAAAGTATATGCTAAATTTTAAAATGAGGTAAAATGCAACCATTAAAATATTCTCTTGCCTTTAGAGTATTGTAGTGAAAACATTTTATTACATAAATAAATACTTCTTCACATCACAGAAAAAAAAATTCTTCTTGAGAAGGTAAAGAACATCCTAAAAGTAAAAACTCTGTGATAGGAAAAAAAAAAAAAAAAAAAACTACATACTTAGCAACCCTCATATGCAGGGTTGGTACAATTCATACAAAAATAACAAACAAGGAAAACATCCACACAAACATACAAAAGATTTATTTGCATTTTTAATGCAAAAAATGCTCTAAAAATGGAGAAATCTGTTAACATCCCAAAATACAATAAAAGCAGGCAAATCACAGAACAGACAAATCTGAGAAGAAACACAAAAAGCCATTAAACACATAAAAAGCAGTGTAAAAATGTAAATAAATGTTTTCAAATTTAAAATACAGAGTACTTGTGCCAATATTGCTACACAGAAATAAGTACTAAATGGCTGGTAGTGCTGTCAGAAATCAATTCTGCAACACATACAAAGACCTTCATCTGCGGTCATACCTTTTAGAGCTTGTGTACTATATCAGCACTTCTGCTTACAAGTGCAGAAACCCAAGTCAGAATGTTGTAATGAAGAAAGGAATGCATTGGCTCACAGAGACGAAAAGTCCAGCGGTGTGCATGTCGGATCCCAGTGCTCTAACTCGTGCTAATGCATCCCTCTCTCTCCTTGTCTGCTTTCAACTGTGATGGCTTCTCATCCCCCCACTGGCAGGCTCTCCCTCAAGGTGTACTTTAGATTTCTGTTCTACTAACATTACAAGCCAGCAGAATGACTAATCAGGACCTAGCATATAACACAAGGAACTCTTCTCAGTACTCTGTAATAATCTATATGGGAAAATAATCTAATAATCTTTGTGGATATATGTAAAAGTGATACAATTTGCTATATAACAGAAATTAACACAACATTGTAAATCAACTATACCCTAATAAAAATTTATAAAGAGGACTTCAATTTCCCAATGGTTTTCTGCAAAGCCTCAGGATACTGCCTCACTTTATCTCACTGGCTTGGCTTGGGTCATACCTGCTCCTCTCTGAAGCCATCACTACAGTCAGGGAATAGGTTTGGCCTCCTGGGACAGGAGCAAAGTGTAGGGTTCATCATGCCTGAATGAGAGCTCTAATTACAGGAGTGGAGTTTGGGTTAGGAGTTAACAAGAAAAAAATTCAGGTGCTATTTCCAGGAGAAGGGATGTTGTACACATCAAGATAACAGGTGTGCATCACAACACTAGACCCTGTCATTTAACTTCTAGGAATCTGGTCTAAAAAAAAGCAATTAGAAGGAAAGAAAAGATTATGGTAGATATTTTAAATTGTATTTCTTATAGCACAGAAATGAAAACAGTAGTAGGAAAATGACTAAATAAACTATAGTATAAATTCACTATAATAAAACTAGATACTGTTATATATATATTTATATACATGAATAAAATATGACTATGGAAGAAAACACAATAGTATGTGAAAAAGTAATATAAATGATGTATCTATCTATCAATATCTATATAAGTATAACCCAGTTTTGTACATATTTTTGCCTGGAAAATAAACTGAAAAGTAAAAGACCACAAAGATCACCTAATGTGGTAAACTTTGGGAAGCTTTCTGTGGGCACATATATTAGTTTTTAATCAGGTAAATACTCTGTTTAAAAGTTGTAAATAGCAGAAATCTGGTAGATGATTACTGCAGTGCTCAGTAGCTATGATGCCCAGGCAGCCTGAAGTCAGGAAACACCCCCCCACTAGCTGCTGCCTTTACTTCATAAACCTGAACATCACTTGAACACTCTGAACTTCAGCATATACATAAACAAAATGGGAATAATAATATCTGCTCTGTACACCTCACATGATTATTCTAAAAATCAACAGCATCAGTAAAAAGACTGTTTAAATTATAAAGTGCTATGAAAGCTGACATCTTGAAATTAGTATGCCAAAGCAATCGTTTGCAACCACCCCCCCACCCCAGCATATTAAAGACAAACAAGAGTAACATAACAACATCTCACTAATCCCTGTTTCCTGTTTTCCTTTGAACTTCACTTTTTAAGTTTATAAATGGAGGTAATAATACCTATCTGTTTCATCTTATCTGAGGTAAATCTTGTTGCTATTAGGTGACACTGAATACCTACTAGTGCCTGGCATGTAGAAGGCACTTAGCAAATGTAAATTATCAGCTCACTTTTCTGCTTGTACCCTACCTATTCCCAAATATGCATGGTATAAATATGCAGGGTTGGAGAGAAGTAGGTAGCTGATATTCAAAAATATCCTCTTCAGTTTGGACTTTTCAATGAAAGCCCAATCTCTTTCACAGAGCAGGGTAGTGAATTATGCAGTTGCCATTGTTTAGTCACTACGTTATGTCCAGCTCTTTGCAACCATATGGACTGTAGCCCACCAGGCTCTGCTGTCCATGGGACTTCTGAGGCAAGAATACTGGAGTGGGTAACCATTTCCTTCTCCAGGGTATCTTCCTGACCCAGGGATCAAACCTGTTATCTCCTACATTGCAGGGGGATTCTTTACCACTGAGCCATCTGGGAAGCCCAAATTATGCACTATAAACAGCCAAATCAGTAGCCTCACAGATTTCAAGGTATCTCTATGTGGGGACTGCTGGGCAGGCATGAGAGCACACAGTGCTGCTCCAGTTGTGCTCTCAGAAAGTATTCTTACACAAAATACCATTGCAATTTTAGAGCCTCCAACACACCTCTGCCTAACTTCCTCCTCTAAAAAAACTGGGGAAATTAAACATCCATGGGTTTCCTGTGGAGTCACATGCTAAGTCTCTTTCAACATGCCCAATTCTTTGCAACCCTGTGGACTGTAGTCCACCAGGCTCCTCTGTCTATGGGACTTCCCAGGCAAGAATACTGGAGTGGGTTGCCATTTCCTTTTGCAGGGGATCTTCCTGATCCAGGGATCAAACCTGTGTCCCCTGCACTGCAGGTGGATTCTTTACACTAGCATCACCTGGGAAGCCATAGTGAGGGTGTAACTACCTGCTGCACTCCTCCAGCTTGCCCAACATCCAAGTTTAACTCAAAATAGAATGACTCAAGAATGATAAAGGAAACTATCTGAGAAAGGCATCAGTTCAGTCGCTCAGTCGTGTCCGACTCTGCGACCCCATGAATCGCAGCACTCTAGGCCTCCGTGTCCATCACCAACTCCCAGAGTTCACTCAGACTCACATCCATCGAGTCGGTGATGCCATCCAGCCATCTCATCCTCTGTCGTCCCCGTCTCCTCCTGCCCCCAATCCCTCCCAGCATCAGAGACTTTTCCAATGAGTCAACTCTTTGCATGAGGTAGCCAAAGTACTGGAGTTTCAACTTTAGCATCAGTCCTTCCAAAGAACACCCAGGACTGATCTCCCTTAGGATGGACTGGTTGGATCTCCTTGCAGTCCAAGGGACTCTCAAGAGTCTTCTCCAACACCACAGTTCAAAAGCATCAATTCTTCAGCACTCAGCTTTCTTCACAGTCCAAATCTCAAATCCATACATGACTACTAGAAAAACCATAGCCTTGACTAGACGAACTTTGTTGGCAAAGTAATGTCTCTGCTTTTGAATATGCTATCTAGGTTGGTTATAACTTTCCTTCCAAGGAATAAGTGTCTTTTAATTTCATGGCTGCAATCACCATCTGCAGTGATTTTAGACCATCTAAATTTAAGAACTGTAACTTTCCCTCTTCTCTCATAGAATTCAGCCCAGCTCTACAGCCCTGTCGCACTACCCACCACCTGAACTCTGCCCCTCCCTTCTCCTGCAGTCCCCAGGGAAGTGTGTAGAGAACACAAGTTCACCAATGCCCACACTTCCCTTGCTTTGGCCTTGACCCTGTGGCAGTTCTTCAAGACTCAAGACAAGAGCCTGATTCTTTACCCAAATTATTAGAGCTTGCCTAAAATCTCGGACAGCTGAGAATGTAGCCTGTCCCCACAGGGTAGGAATGTATTAACCACCCTATAAAAGTTATTTTTAAAGTTTTATTTAAGGAACAGCAGCTGGAGAATAAAGAAAAGAAAGGCAAAACACAATTCTCTTATACCCACACTGTCGTCCCCCTCTCACCAATCTCCCAAGGTTTGCTATAGGAACTGCATCCATGTAAATGCCTTAAGTCTGACCTACAAAGCTGGAAACTGAAGAATACAGGGAATAAAACAAACAGGAAATACAAAACAACCTTGTTTGATCAGACCCTTCCAGTTGCCTTGCTTAGTTAGTATTAGGGAAGTTTGACAACAGACTTGGAGTTCATTCATTGGATTTGGAGGGAATTGCTAAAAACAATTAAAGAAACATTAAAATACCACCACATATAATGAGCTCACTGCCATTTGGAACTTGTTTCTAATCAACACACTGTAAATGTTAGCAACAGAAGGTTTTCTAACAGTCCCTATCCTTGGGATGGGAGAGTAATCAGAAAAGAAATTCAGCAAACTACAAAACCATGACATAAATTTTAATGCAGTCTACATTTCATTACTCTCTATGTTATGATGAAAATTAGTTCTGCTTTTCATTGTTATTTTAGTAATACTGTACTTGAAACATATGATTGCTATATTTGTTGTTTTTAAAAAAGCAATGCACTCCCCACTTGGGGGTGTGTGTGTGCTTAGTCATTCAGTTTTGTCTGATTCTTTGCAACCCTTTGGACTGTAGCCCACCAGGCTGTTCATGGGTATTTCAGGCAAGAATACTGGAGTGGGTTGCCATTTCCTCTTTCAGGGCATCTTCTTGACCCAGGGATCGAACTTTCATCTCCTGTACTAAAAGCAGATTCTTTACCTGCTGAGCCATCCGGGAAGTCCATTGGAATTCACTTCAATTCAAAAAGATTTATTGAGAGCACTACTGTGTGTGAAGACAGATTCTACCTCAAATAACTTATGCTACTGTGGGAAGAAAATATACATGTAAATGCACAAAACTGAATACGCGAGACAGAATGAGCTATGAGCTTGGTAAAGGGGGAAACATCACATCCACTCAAGAGGTTTCAGGAATAGTCTACCAGAGATCATCCTGAGCAATGACAGAACTGAGGGAACAGCATAAGGGAGCAGGTGGGAAAGCAGTGTGCATGGACAGAAAACAGTCAGGAATCCCTCAGAAGCATGAGAAACTGAGCAAAGATTTCAGAGGAAAAGAGGCTCCAAACCTGGATCTATACTTCCTAGTTGTTTGACCTTGGGCAAGCTGTACAACTTCTCTAAGTCTCTCTTTCCTTCTGTTTAAAAATGAGTTACTAATAAGTGTGCAAGAAAAGTGTGACCGTGCGTGTGAAGGGCCTGTCATGGTGACTAGCAGCATATAGTGAATGCTCAAAAACTGTTTAAAACAAAAGAGAAACAGAGAGGGAAGAATGAAAGGGAAGTTGAGACGGCTGTTAGTTGGGACTTTTGAGAGGCTTGGCAGAGATATCTATTTTGGAGCTATTTGCATGTAAGCCTAAGACATGAGGACAAACATCACAAACTAAATGGGCAAAGGACACAACTTCAAGGACACATTTTTTGAGTCAGAAGAGGAAAGAGTATATGAGGTCACATGTTACAATGGAATAAAAATAAGGCATGGATTTAGAGCTGGGTTCCACCAAAGTCTGTGTGATTCTGAAAAACATTTCTAGGACTTGAATGGACAAATATATCTTATTCACAGAATTATTCTGGAGAATAAAGGGATAAGCTATATAAAATCACATAACGCCATGCCATGTACATAGGTAACCATCAAAAACTATTAGGCCCCTCCTCTTCTGCTTGTCTCCCTTGGAGAGAAGAAAAAGAGCAATGAATGTAAAGAAGAGAAATAACCCGATATAAGTAATGACAGAGCTATAACAGACCAGAAGAGGACAGGGAACAAGAAAGAAATTCTGAGAGTTATTGTATAGAGTTATCATTTATTTTTAAGATTCAGTTTCAACAGAGGGTTTGGTGGGAAAAATCAGATTATAAATTGAAAATGCTGAATGAGTAGTGCATTCCTGGAGCAACTGTTTAGTGATTTACCATTTACCTGATGTCTTGGCATGAAGCAAAGAATTAATAAACAATAGTAATATTCATAGATTTCATTAAAAAAAAAAAAAGACAATAGGCCGCAAATGGAGTCTCTTGTGCTAAGTCCATGCCACCAGCCCAAGGCTTAATACCCAGCCTAATCACTGTTACAGCCTCCCTCAGGAATGTAGCTTTAACCAACCAGTTTGGAATTTTTTGGTCAGCACCAATGAGGTAATCTGCCACATAGGCACTTTCCATCCCCCAAAGGAAGATGTGGTAATCTGCTCTCTGTCTACAAAAGCCTTCCATTTGTACAATTCTTTGGAGCTCCTTTCTATTTGCTAGATGGGATGCTGTCCAACTCATGAATCGTTTTAATAAAGACAAGGAGATCTTCAAATTTTCTCAGCTGACCTTTTGTTATTCAACAGTGTTAAGGTTAAATGAGCTTTATTTAAGTTATTTAGGTTATTTAGGAATGGATAACATGAAACCAAAAAAAAAAAAAAGCAGAAGGAAGGAAGAGATTAAAGATAAAGGCAAAAGAAAGGGCATGTATTGGTAGAGATAAATTGAATCTAGAACATGGATAAACATTAGTCTTCATAAAGAGTTATAACTCCTATTGATTCAAAGGTCCTTGTGGTTGGGAGAGAGATAAATTTCTTGAGAGAAGGAAATAATGACTGAGAGAGATCATTCCAGAAAGCATCCATCTTCTGAGCAGGGTTCCATAAGTGATTCCTGTTAGTGAGTATGTTCCCAATAGCTGAGGATTCCCCAGCACTAGTGAGATATCTGAAAAGATAACTGATCATGTGATCAACAAAGCACATGGAGACAAAACAAAGGTGATGGGTCAGGAGAATTTTAAGTATGTGGGATAATGTCTTGAAAGATCCATGACTATAACAGAGAAGAGCAAACCTAACACTATATTGAATCTGTTCCTTTAGTTTTAACCTCTGTGCTCCGTATATGTAGACTGGCAAGTCAATGGGTCTAGGAGGCAAAAGATTCCACAGGAATATTACTAAAAGAAAGGTTGATGAGTTCTAATCCAGTGACAAAAAATTATTCCCCTCCTGATCTGTTTCATCTTGTCATGTAACAAGGTGATGATGTAGCCACAAAAATACCAGGCAAAACCTGCCTTAGATTTGAACATATTACCAGGCACCAACAAAATTCCAATATTTCAATCAGTAGGAGGTCTCTTTTCATGCCTCTTTCAAGTTCAGTGATACCCCTCTCTTTATGTCTTAACACAAGTCTGACCTGTTTTTTCAAATTCTTTTTCCCTCATTCCTCTAATTTTGGCTCAGTTTTACTGATAACCCTCAGGTTTTGTATATATTTTCTCTCTCTACTCATTTGACACGTGTTTATGAAGCCGCCAATATGTGCCAGAAATTGGTCAAGGCACAAATATAAACAGAGCATATGTAATCATTGTTGTCATGCACTTGACACTTTAATGAGAGAAGGTGAAAAATTAACCAGTAAATAAATTCATACTAAGTTAATGTAGTGGGTCAAAAAAAAAGGGGGGGACATATCATTTAAAAAGATATGTCCAGGTCCTAAATCCCAATATCTATGAATGTGAGGTATTTGTAAAAAGGGTCTGCAGATAAGAATTTCAAGATGAGGTCACCATGGTCACCACTGTAGGGGAAGATTTTAATCCAGTGATGGGTGTCTTTATAAGAGGGGATGATACAGAGACACAGGAAGAAGACCATGTGAAAAGGGAGGCAGAGACTGGAGTTATATAGCCCCAAACTAAGCAACACCAGTAGCCAGGAGGGAAGCTGGGTGAAGCTAGCCACCAAAAGCTATGAGAGAGGCAGGAAACGGCTCCTCCCATGGGGCCTCCAGAGTGAGTGAACTAACTCTGACAATACCTTGATTTTGACCTCATGGCTTCAAGACTTGTTAAAAAAAATAATTTTCGGTGGTTTCTAGGTATCAGGTTTGTGGTAATTTGTTATGGCAGCCCTAGAAAACTAATATAGTCAAGATGCTGAGAAGTACTACTGAAGGAAGTTAGAGACTCTGTTAAGAAATGACAAATTTAGATATATGAGTGAGTTTATGGTATTTGGTCAAAATCTGAAAGAAGTAGAAATACACGTAGAAATCTAGGTGAAGACATTGTCGAATATAGAGAACAAGGGTACAGAACATGGCTATGCATTAAAGGAGCATCAAAGACAGGGTGGGCAAGCGGATGTGAGTGAGGAAAGACAGAGGGAAGCAGGTCAGGAACACAGCCTGAGGCTGCTTCACGGGGCCTCTTGTAGGTAAATGTCATACATAGTGAAGTGTAAGTTCAAAAATGTAACTCAAAATGGATTAAAGATCTAAACGTAAGACCAGCAACTATAAAACTCCTAGAGGAGAACATAGGCAAAACACTCTCCGACACAAATCACAGCAGGATCCTCTATGATCCACCTCCCAGAATTCTGGAAATAAAAGCAAAAATAAACAAATGGGACCTAATTAAAATTAAAAGCTTCTGCACAACAAAGGAAACTATAAGTAAGGTGAAAAGAGCATTCTGAATGGGAGAAAACAATAGCAAATGAAGCAACTGACAAACAACTAATCTCAAAAATATACAAGCAACTTATGCAGTTCAACTCCAGAAAAATAAACGACCCAATCAAAAAATGGGCCAAAGAACTAAATAGGCGTTTCTCCAAAGAAGACATACGGATGGCTAACAAACACATGAAAAGATGCTCAACATCACTCATTATCAGAAAAATGCAAATCAAGACCACAATGAGGTACCATTTCACACCAGTCAGAATGGCTGTGATCCAAAAGTCTACAAGCAATAAATGCTGGAGAGGATGTGGAGAAAAGGGAACCCTCTTACACTGTTGGTGGGAATGCAAACTAGTACAGCCACTATGGAAAACAGTGTGGAGATTCCTTTAAAAATTGCAAATAGAGCTGCCTTATGACCCAGCAATCCCACTGCTGGGCATACACACCGAGGAAACCAGAACTGAAAGAGACACATGTAACCCAATGTTCATTGCAGCACTGTTTACAATAGCCAGGACATGGAAACAACCTAGATGTCCATCAGCAGATGAATGGATAAGAAAGCTGTGGCACATATACACGATGGAGTATTACTCAGCCATTAAAAAGAATACATTTGAATCAGTTCTGATGAGATGGATGAAACTGGAGCCGATTATACAGAGTGAAGTAAGCCAGAAAGAAAAACACCAATACAGTATACTGACACATATATACGGATTTAGAAAGATGGTAATGATGACCCTGTATGCGAGACAGCAGAAGAGACACAGATGTGTAGAGCGGACTTTTGGACTCTGAGGGAGAGGGAGAGGGTGGGATGATTTGGGAGAATGGCATTGAAACATGTATACTATCACATAAGAAACGAAGTGCCAGTCTATGTTCGATACAGGATACAGGATGCTTGGGGCTGGTGCATGGGGATGATCCAGAGAGATGATATGGGGTGGGAGGTGGGAGAGGGATTCAGGATTGGGAGCTTGTATACAACCGTGGTGGATTCATGTCAATGTATGGCAAAACCAATACAGTATTGTAAAGTAAAATAAAGTTAAAAAAAAAAAAAAAGTGATGTTACGACTCAGGTGCTGTGTAGTGAATATTCTAGTTTGAAAGGAGGTAAACTAAGCGACTGAACTGAACTGAAACATGGTAGTAGGGAAAACAGTTAAAAGGCTGTTATTGATACAGTCACCTAATGAGAATACTGGTGCCTTGCAGCAGAGTCACTGGACCAGGACAGAAGCAGTGGAGTGATGAGAAGCATCAACACTAAGATGTATTCATTTTATTCAGTACTACTAAGACATATTTGACAAAGTTATAATATAAAGTGTACAACATGGTGATTTGACAAACACACTGTGAATGGATTCCATGACTGAATTAGTTACCTCATCATCACCTCACATATTTACCTATTCTCTTTTCTTTTTAATGAGAACATTTAAGTTCTATGCTGTTAGCAAATTTCAGTTATACAATATAGCACTGTCAACTACCATCACCATGCTATCTACATCAGATCCTAAGACCGATTCCCTTTACAACTGAGTTTGTATACTTTTTGTATACTTTTACTCTCTCTAGTCCCCCAACTCTTGGTGGCACAATTCTACTCTCTATTTTGAGGTCCTCAATTTTTTTTTTTAGGTTTCACATAAAAATGACACCATGGGTATTTGGTCTTTCTCTATCTGTCTTATTTCACTTAGCATAATGCCCTCCAGATTCATCTGATTGTTTTTTAAATTTCCATCTCTCTTCATTTTTGCATACTACGTTTTACATTTTCTGCATACTACAAACCAATGGCTCTTGACAGGCATATATTTTGCTAGGTCAAATTTAACATTTATTTCAAGTTCTTCCATCTCCCTTGTCACCTTCCACAGGTTTTATATAAATATCGGAGACTTCTAAATACCTGGAACTGGAGAAGCTTTATACTGCAGCACATAGACAATGATGTGACAGTAAGCTGGTTAGATCAATGAGTGACTTGCTCTCTGCCCACCTTCTGTCCAAATTTAAAGCTTGCCTTGTGTGTGCTTAGTCGCTCAGTCATGTCTGACTCTTTATGACCTCATGGACTGCAGCCCACCAGGCTCCTCTGTCTGTGGGGATTCTCCAGGCAAGAATACTGGAGTGGATTGCCATGCCCTCCTCCAGCGGCTCTCCCAAGGATCAAACCCAGGTCTCCTGCATGGCAGGAGAATTCTTTAAGTCTGAGCCACCAGGGAAGCCCAGAATTTGCCTTATCTCACCTTTAATGCATCTATCACATGGGCTCTTCAGGTCCTGGTTTCCATCAGATGCTTCTGAATCCTTCTTGGCAAGCTATTTTGCTGTTCTCCTTGTGTATTAGTTTACTAGGGTTGCCATAACAAAGCACCACAAACTGGGTGGCTTGAACAATAGAAATTGATTGTCTCACAGTTCTGAAGACTAGAAGTACAAGATCAAGTTGAGGAAGAATCTGTCCCATACATCTTCTCTAGCTGCTGCTAGTTTGTTGGCAATTTTTGATGTTCTTTAGCTTATACACATACCACTCTGATCTCTGCCTTCCTGTTCATATTGCATTCTTCTTGTGTGTGTGTTTGTTGCCAAATTTCCTCTTCATATAAGGGTTAGGGCCCATCCTAATGATATCATTTTAACTTGTTCCCATAATGACTATTTTGAAAGTGAGCAGGTTACCTTGCTTGAGTAAGAGGTTCAGGTAGTTGGGGATTAGGACTTCAACATATGAATTTAGGGAGGAGGGTGCACAATTCAACTCATACTACTTTGTCATATTATACACAGGAAATCAGGAGGTCATGCCATGACCACATAACTAGAAATTCACCCATAACCATATTTACACTCCCACCTCATGCTGGGATGTGAGGCTTACTACAGGGGGTTGGTTACTCTCTAGCTTCACCCCAGAAGTTCTTGCTACTTTCAACTCCCGAAATGTTTCTGGAGCTTATGTCTCACAATAGCAGTCAATCAGGAAGCAGGTCCCCTACTCATACACATACACTGCATTAAATCATTTTGCTTTCTGGGTCAGAAATTTTCATATACTCAGAGGAGGGGAAAAAAAAGTGACTATTAACAACAATGCCCAGTCTCCTATTCATAGCATAAGTTGGAAAAACTGATGTTTTCAGGAATAAGCACTGACAACTTACAAGTTTTAACTTCTAAAACTGAAAAATCTTTGTTTTCATTTCTGACATTATCATCTCTCTCTGGTGGCAATGAATAACTAATCAAATAGAGGTAAACCTCTGGAACCAAAAGAACTACCAGGCGTGAAACATATCAGTTAACATATGAAAATATCATCTGACTAGATCAACATTCCCCAGAATGTGTTTCTTAAACACTTGTTTCTCAGAGTCAGTATCAGGTTATCAGAAATTAAAGGAAAAAAAGGAAGAAAGAAAAAAATAAATATTTTATCATCAAATAGTTTATGGAAATGCTGAATTTAAAAAAACCAGATATCTAGTATCATGGAAATGTAGATATAAAAGAGACTTGAGGTCTAGATTAATTCCATTTTTCATAGATGAAGAATATAGTCCCATAGGGGAAAAATAAGCAATCCAAGACTACACAGTTACTAATACAACTCAATCTTTTGACACTCAATAAAAATTTTTCTCTCTCTCTACTAAATTACCTATTTTACACAAGGATGGAGGGAGAGAAAAAGAACAAGAGAGAAAAGATGTAGTAGAAAAATAATAATTCAACTAACATCTTTGGGCACCTACTGTATACTGGTACTATCATACAGTAATAGCAAAGCAAAAAATGTGATCGCTGAATTTTAGAAACTCAACAAGTGGACAATGGATAATCCTATGTCCTATTTGGGGGACATTAGTAATTTCTGCACCTTAAAAGAAGACAGCTATGTTATAGGATAGAAATCATTTTCCATTCTCTACCCAATGATGAATTGAAACTCAAGCAAACTAAATAAACTCTATAATGTGAAAGCACATAATTCTGGTCAGTAGAAATTATACCTGATTTACCTATTAATGAGTTCATAAGAATTTCTAGAAAAGAAAGCACATAATTCTGGTCAGTGGAAATTATATCTGATTAACCTATTTATGAATTTATAAGAATTTTTAGAAAAGATGCTAATCCAAAGGATGTTTATAAGAAACTTCTTTGTCACATATATGGTATTATTTTTTTAAAAAAAGGAAAAAAGAAAGGGGGGGAGATCAGAATAAATAGACATTTCTCTAGATAAATGCACAGAAATGATTTTTCAGGCAACTTACAATTTCAATTTTGAGGAAACCATATACTTTCAGAGCTGGGTGGTATCTTAGGCATCAACTAGTTCACCCAACTCTTTTATTGAGGATAAAGAGGCATGAGGAATTAAACTACTTATACATGTTTATAACTTTACTGAGAAAGCAAGAGTAAGTAGTAAGTAGCAAGAGTAAAACTCCAAGTCTGAAGATAAAACTATATAGTAAGAAATAAAACAAAACAGCAGGAAGACAAGGATCAAACTCAAGGAAGGATTCAGTGATACTGTAAGTAGAGCAAATAGCAACAGAAGTATTTCAATGTGATCACATTAGTGCATTTAAGATCAGTAACCCAAGTTATTACTAAAAAGTGTTTGATTCTAAATTCTTGTTTGTGACATGAAGTAAAACCTAGTAGACATTATAGTCTCTTCTTTGCAGCAGTTACCATTGCAGTATAAAAGGCCTATTAAAGCCAAATGACAAGATTGGTGGACAACAATTATTATTCCTATGGGGAAACAGTGGAAACAGTGTCAGACTTTATTTTTGGGGGCTCCAAAATCACTGCAGATGGTGACTAAAGTCATGAAATTAAAAGACATTTACTCCTTGGAAGAAAAGTTATGACCAACCTAGTATATTCAAAAGCAGAGACATTGCTTTGCCGACTAAGGTCCATCTAGTCAAGGCTATGGTTTTTCTAGTGGTCATGTATGGATGTGAGAGTTGGACTGTGATGAAGGCTGAGCGCTGAAGAATTGATGCTTTTGAACTGTGGTGTTGGAGAAGACTCTTGAGAGTCCCTTGGACTGCAAGGAGATCCAACCAGTCCATTCTGAAGGAGATCAGCCCTGGGATTTCTTTGGAAGTAATGATGCTAAAGCTGAAGCTCCAGTACTGTGGCCACCTCATGCGAAGAGTTGACTCATTGGAAAAGACTCTGATGCTGGGAGGGATTGGGGGCAGGAGGAGAAGGGGCGACAGAGGATGAGATGGCTGGATGGCATCATTGACTCGATGGACGTGAGTCTGGGTGAACTCTGGAAGTTGGTGATGGACAGGGAGGCCTGGCGTACTGCAGTCCATGGGGTCACAAAGAGTCGGACACGATTGAGCGACTGAACTGAACATAATCTTTTATCAACCCATATGAGACATCTTTACATATGTATTATTTTATGAAATTCAAAGCAACTTAAAAAAAGATAAAACCATCCCCAAAATTACAGACAAAAAATAGAAAAATCAAGAAAGGAAAAAACTGAAAACAAATATAATGTAAGATTATTTTTTCATTTGTATAATGGAATTACATGCATTGACCTGTTTAAATGGTGACATGATGAAAACAGAGAAACTCTTTGTAATTTGATAAGTGTAACTACAAGATAATGTTCTCTGTTCAGCAACTTGTAATATATGAGGTCAGTTATCGTAAAGTACCATCAGTCTGATGATGCTCAGACTGACTCAGTAGATTGTTTAATGGAAAGGGTAGTTAAAACATGATATTTAATAACATGGTTATTAAAAATGTGGACACATAAATATTTACCACTATGTCATGTCACAATGCTTTTACCACAAAGATGCAGTCCATAAGTAGTAAGAAAAAGCCCACGCTCCTTTATAAGATTCCAAAAATTCAATCACACCTAATTCCAAGATCTAGAACACACGGATCTCTGAAAGAATAATAAAAGGAAAATATTCCAAAACCCTTGTTTCCCTCATATGTACTTAATGAAGGGGCCATGTTCTGAAATGGTGGGCCAATCAAGACAGGGTCAGTTTGAAGGCAACTTCTGCCATCAGGAAATAAGGAGGAATAACTTACTCTCTGTGCCAAGGTCTGCTTGGGAACATATCTAGATATGGTAATGACAGTCATCATTTCCAGTAACAATAATCTTTAAATTTACACCAGACGTTCTGGTAAACTAATAGTATAGCTAGATTGTGGACACCATTTCATTGTAATTGATTGAAAAACAGTGAGAGATTTTAATTTGAAAAAAACCATCTCCTCAGCCAAAATGGGATGAAAATTTCATTGATGATAATATAACTGAATAGGAGAGAATGAATATTTAAGAGAAATGAATATGAATAAGAGATATTACTGGCAAAAAAATCTCACCTTTGGCTCTAAAGCCACCAGCATAAAGTTAAAGAATTTAGGACATCATCTTTCAGTTTGAGTGCTCTATTTTATGTCTTAAAGACTTCTATAATTGAATTTAGTTTGACTCTCATCTCAAATGTTATTTTAAAAACTGCTGAAATTAAAAATAGTGGAAAGCTGATGGAAACTCTCCACGGATAAAACATGGAGTTTTATTAAGCTACTTTACTCCTGGCAACTGTTTTCGTGGTACAATGGTGGTAGCATTCTTTAAATGCCAACATTCCACTTGTGCTGAACACTGGCACTTTTTTTTACAAATAACTGAGACCTCTGATGGTTAATCCACATGAATTTCCCACCTCAGGCCTGGTAGATGGAGACTATCAGGAGAAACTGAATAAAGTGATAGGGTCTCACAATGAACATTCAGATTTAGACATAGATTATCCATATTTAAACAAGTTCCAGGGATGATTCTTGCACACATTTGTGAGTGGGAAGCAAAATTTAACATGTCTAAAATCCCTGATTCATTATCCCTTGACATGTAGCAAATCTCAGTTATCACTAATTGAGTCATCACCTATGGAATTATATTTCACTAATTATGAAGAATCTCCTTAGTTGATTGAAAATTTAAGACTTTATGAACAAATAATTCATCAAATTAACATATTGACAGGCAAATAGAAGTACTTGCAGGTAACAGAAGGATTTAGCAACTTTACCTTAAATTTTGACATACTCACACACTCAACTAAGCTTACACATTTTTGTCCTTGTTCTTCATGTTTTCTCTAGTATCATTTTTAAAGTATCCTAAGCTCTAGGTTAATTATTTACATTTGCTCCGGAAAAGTGATCCTTCAGGGCATTGCCCCAGACTTTAGTTTTAATTTATGAACTGGTTAGAAAGAAGTATTTATTGCTTACTCTTCATGTTTCACTAAGGTGAGATTTCCCCCTGAACACTTGTGATTGACAAGATGTGAACAAGAAACTGACCTTGCATAGTTTAGCTTACTAATTTTTCTTTCTTTTGACTGCCTACAGTACACTCTGCTTTGCTCTTCCACTCAAGGAACTGCCCTGAGGTACGCACATGTACTCTGTGCTCAGCCATGTCCGACTCTCTGCAACTCCATGGACTGTAGCCCGCCAGGCTCCTCTGTTCATGGGACTTCCCAAGCAAGAATACTGGAGTGGGTTCCCATTTCTTCCTCCAGAGGATCTTCCTAACCCTGGGATTGAACCCATGTCTCCTGTACCTCCTACTCTGTAGATAGATTCTTTTACCACTGCACCACCTGGCTCTTCCAAGTCTTATATTTTATAAGAACTTCCACATGGGAACATCTGGGACTGTTTAAAGCTGTCCATAAAATCTAAATAGATAGTTCTCCACAGAAGACATACAAATGACCAAGAGGCCCATGAAAAGATGCTCAATGTCACTAATTATTAAAGAAATGGAAATCAAAACTAAAATGAGGTATATCTCACACTGATCAGAATGGCCAACACCAAAAGTCTACAAAAATGAATGTTGGAGAGGGTGTGAAGAAAAGGGAACCCTCCTACCCGCCCACTGCCCCTGCAATAGTGGGAACGTAATCTGGTACAGCTACACTGGAGAACAGCATGGAGGTTCCTTAAAAATCGAGAAACAAAGGTTCCATATGATATGGCAATCTGTATGATTCCATAAGGAGGTTCCATATGATATGAAAAATCCTAATAGATGATGGTGTTAAAGTGCTGCACTCAATATGTCAGCAAATATGGAAAACTCAGCAGTGGCCACAGGACTGGAAAAGGTCAGCTTTCATTCCAATCCCAAAGAGAGGCAATGCCAAAGAATGTCCAAACTGCCACACAACTGCACTCCTTTCACACACTAACAAAATAATGCCTCAAATTCTCCAAGCTAAGCTTCAACAGTACATGAACTGAGAACTTCCAGATGTTCAAGCAGAATTTAGAAAATGCAAAGGAACCAGAGATCAAATTGCCAAAATATGCTGGATCATTCAAGAAACAAGAGAATTACAGAAAAACATCTAATTCTGCTTCATTGACTACGCTAAAGCCTTTGACTGTGTGGATCACAACAAACTGTGGAAAATTCTTCAAGAGACAGGAATACCAGAGCACTTAACCTACTTTCTGAGAAACCTGTATGCAGGTCAAGAAGCAATAGTTAGAACTGGACAGGGAACAATGGACTGGTTCCAAATTGGGGAAGGAGTATGTCAAGGGTGTGTATTGTTACCCTACTTATTTAATTTATATGCAGAGCACATCATGTGAAATGCCAGGTTGAGTGAAGCACAAGGCAGAATCAAGACTGCCAGGAGAAATATCAATAACCTCAAGATATGCAAAAGACACCACTCTTATGGCAGAAAGTGAAGAGGAAGTAAAGAGCCTCCTGATGAAGGTGAAAGAGAGAGTGAAAAAGTTGGCTTAAAACTCAACATTCAAAAAACTAAAATCATGGCATCAGGTCCCGTCACTTCATGGCAAATAGATGGGGAAACAATGGAAACAGTGACAGACTATTTTTTGGGGCTCCAAAATCACTGGAGATGGTGACTGCAGCCATGAAATTAAAAGATGCTTCCTCCTTGGAAGAAAAGCTATGACCAACCTAGACAGCATATTAAAAAGCAGACACATTACTTTGCCGACAAAGGTCCATATAGTCAAAGCTATGGTTTTTCCAGTAGTCATGTATGGATGTGAGAGTTGGACCAGAAGGAAGGCTGAGTGCCAAACAATTGATGTTTTTGAACTGTGGTGTTAAGAGAAGACTCGAGAGTCCCTTGGACTGTAAGGAGATCAAACCAGTCAGTTTCCTTTGATTTTCTTTATCCTAAAGGAAACCAAACCTGAATATTTAATTGTAAGGACTGATGCTATAGCTGAAGCTCCAAGACTTTGGCCACCTGATGCAAAGAGCCAACTCATGGGAAAAGACCCTGATGCTAGGAAATATTGAAGGCAGGAGGAGAAGGGAAAGACAGAAGACAAGATTGTTGGATGGCATCACCGACTCAGTGGACATGAGTCTGAGCAAGCTCTGGGAGATGGTGAAGGACAGGGATGCCTGGTGTGCTGCAGTCCATGGCGTGGCAAAGAATCGGACACAACTGAGTGACTGAACAACAACAAAATACAAACTATTTTCTGAAAAAATCTGGGCACACTAGTTAGTTTTATGCATTTTTAAGGAATCTTTATTAAAATCTGAACTAAATGTTGTGACTAAAGATTAATACACAGAATTGAGGCCAGAAGTCTGCTAAAATGAGCAGACTGATTCCCAGAATGAGAAACCAGTCAGATGTCAGCTGTTTAATGTTACTTAAATAATATTTATTCAGTGATTTCAAAAATACAAAACATTTTATATATCTACAAAAATATTGCAATAAAAAGAATGTAAATTTGATTTCTTAATCAATAGAATCATAATTGAATTACATTCAGTTAATCTGCGGTTGATACTAGTTTTGGGGTCTTCCCTCTTGGTAAAATGGAGATTCTATTTCTTGGTAGTCCATGTAATTATGACATTAAGTTGCTCCTAGAGCCTGTGACTGCATTCAGAATCTGTGCCAAGCAGGCCTGATATGGTTCCCACTATAAAAGGGATAGATTACATTTTGCCAGGTATATCCTGCATCCTGGAATAAAAAACTACACCACTAGGTCTTGCAGGCAGCAAGGATCATACAAATATTTGAACAGTTCTGAGATCATCTAGGGACTGTGATCTTCTCAGAGAACACTTCAGTTGTTTTGACTCAAATAAATCCAATCAAATTTACCCTTGGAACACTTGGAGTTAATGGCAGGATGAAGGAAGGCAGGCTCTAAAAACTACTCCTGCAATGGAAGACCATGTAGAGAACACAGAGAATCTCCCATTCCACCGTCCAGTCCCCATCACAGAGTGTACCCACTGGTAGCATTCAAATAGAACACTCTAAAGTGTGGCAAAGCCTGGCGCTGGACAAACTCAGCTCTGTACACTGTGAAATATATGTCATGGTTCTATTTGTTGTCTATGCTACATTGCCAGTTTTCCTTCCAGTTAGAAACTGAAGTAAAATTACAAACTATAGCTCATGCAAAGACATACTATCACCATGTTCAACTATGTTTTTCAAACCCTTCTGTGACCATTCTTTTCTGGCTTCACTCTGCCTCTCTCCCAGACTTCTACTTCTCTGAACTAAAGAGTTGGAGAGCATGGATGAGGTGTGTGATGGCCCCTACACCTTTACACACCACTCGTGCAGGGACCTAGAAGTGCCAAAAGTGTCACTGAGATATCTGACAAGAAAAGCTGGAAAGTTATACAGGGACATGAGAAGCTGGAGGAAGAGATTACATAGATGTTGAACTCAGATTTTTACTCTCAACTCCAAAAGACAGACTGATGGAAAAGGCAAGGAAGCACTAGCCTTAAGCCCAGAGCTGAGCTAAGCTAAAGGGTCCATCAGTGACCTTAAACACACATCTAAAATCATGTGGGCTTGGGGATGGGAAAATAAAAAAAGCTCTTCACCAGGGCTTTATCTTTTCACAAACTGCTAGCAGCACAGTTTCAGTTTCTCTTCCTGTTAGCTGCAAATTTCAGGTACATGTAATCGTTAGACAATTTCTTTCAAGGAGTCTATCAAAGAAATAACAAATTACTTTATATGTCACTTTTGGAAAGAGAATAAATATATGCAATTACCCAACATCAGTTGTAAAAATTAAAAATAATACAAAAAGTTGGAAATGCTAGAAATAAAATTCTTCTATGAAGTTTTCTGCCTGTCATGCTTAAAATTACACATTAATCCAATCTGCAGAGTTGGTACTTTGATAAAAATAAACAGAGCTCATATTTTGATATGAACTAAATTCCCCCATCTGCCAGAAAGCAACTACCATTTAAGCTCCTCGTTCACTGAAATGTGTCTATTTCAGGTCTTGTAACTACTAATGTGCTTGAGTCATAAAATAAAAAAGCTTAAAATTCCGTGTAAGAGGACCTTCCCTTAACATTCAAAATACTTTGCAATGTGATCCTCTCCTTAGTTTAAAATCAAACTTTGGTTTACATCAAATGCAGTATGAATAATGATACTGCTGTACAGTAAGCTTGGAAATAGGTCAGAACAGAAGTGGAGGGAGTGAATGGAGGGGTGCCCTAACTCAATCCCTTCAATTTTGTTTCCCAAGTCAAGCTTCATTAGTCTCACAGTCCAGGCACCAAAACCACAGAAGGCATCCTTTCCTTCTGGACTCCTAATCTTTATTCCTTTTTTTTTTTTTTTTTCACCCAGATGCAGTAAAAGTAACTAAAATTCATTTGGTGATTGTTTCATGCAAATCATTATGTTAAATGCTAATCATCTAATTTGATTCTCACAAAAGAACCCCATGAGGTAGTTGCAATATCTGCACTTTAAAGATAAGCAAATTAATAGAGCCAGGTTTCTAGCAGCAGGATCCACAAGAGCCAAAAGGTATAAACAACCAGAGTCCATTGGCAGATGAAACAGAGAAACAAAATGTGGTAGACACATACCACAGAGTATTATTCAGCTTAAAAAGAAAGAAATTCCGACACGTAGTAAATGTGTATATTATGGGAAGTGAAATAAGACACAAAAGGTAAATGCTGTATCATTCCACTCATATATAAAGTGCCTAGAAAAGTCAAGTTCAAACAGAAAGTAGAGGCAGAGTGGTTGTTTAAGGGGTACAAAGTTTTAGTTTTGGAGACTGGTTGCACTACAATATGAAGGTACTTAACATTACTAAGCTATATACTTTAAATGGTTATGATAGTCAATTTCATGTGATGTTTGTTTTACCACAATTTTTAAAACATTTTCAAAAGATAAAACTGACACCCAGAGAGGTTAAATAACTGATCAGACTTTACTTAGAAGTGTTGTATTTCTGCAAGTGCCATACTAAGATAATTTTAGTATTTTTAAAAATAAATTTTTAAGAAATATAAAGGAAATACGTTTGAACAAAGAACTGTTCCTGTAGGATATACCTTACCATTAACATAGCAAAGCCATAATCTGGGCATTTATCCTAATGTCAGACATGATCTCTCTCCTTGTCCAAAATCCAGTCAGTTACTAATTCTTACTGACTCAGCCAATAAAATATCCCTTATTTCTAGCTCTTCATTCCTTATAGCCATGGCCACTGCTTTACTCAAGGCAATCATCACAGGGACTCTGCAATCACTCCCTGCCTTATCTCCTTGTATCTAAAAAGACCATTTATTCTGGACTGATCATCGGTACCTTGGCTGACATTCTTCAAAACCAAAGCCTTCAAATAAAGCATAAAGTTCTTCATATGACATACAAGGTCCTGCCCAGCATTGCTTTCTTCTCCTCTCCCATTTCATACTATCTCTGCTCCATAAGCTCAAGACACAAGCGACACTTTGAAGTCCCTACTATGCCAGGTCACTAAAATGCTGCTAGAAATGATGCTCCCTTCCCTGTAATTCCTTCCTTCCCTTCTCACTGAAAAACATTCCCACTCATCCATGAAGAATTATTTCACAAATATCTAGCCTAGGAAGCCATTCTTGATACCTAGGGCTGCAAAGGACTCCATCAACATGACTTACTAGTATTTAAAGTTGTCAAAATTTCTTTAACAATTGCCATCTTCCAGCACTGTGACTGCCTTATAGAAATATTCAATCAATGTCTGATTGTATGAATGAATAAACGATTAATGAATCAGTAAATTAGAATTTGTTAAGCATGAGTCCCAGCAAACAGCAGACAAGAGAACCATATCTTACTACTTGGAGATGGAACCCTAATCATGTAGGCTGGTCTCTGCACTGCAGTGGAAAGTGGATGAGTTTGAAAACTGCTTCTATTCTTCCATCCCATTAAGGAGACTGGAGACTTGCTAGATAGCACTGAAGAATTATTTAAACAAAAACATTAAAGAAACAGATTCTAAGAGATACTTAATTCAGTCAGTCTCAAGCATTAGTCATAGAGAAAGCAATAGCTTAACACAGACCAGGAAAAGACAAACACTTCTATACTGTACCGTTGCAGCAGCTCAGCATATTTGACTCTTTACACAGAGGCTACACTTAGATTCTTTACAATAGGACAAACTGGCACTCCATTTTTCAAGAAATGATTAAAAAATGCTGAGTCCTTGAAAATTCTGAGAACCATTATCAGTCTCAAAAAGATGCACAGCTTCCTGCTGAAAAACACAAGGTCAGGGTAATGAAGAACCGTGGTGTCTAAACAGATGTTTCTAGACCATGTACATGACATGTGAATAAAAGTCAATCTTTGGTTAATGAAGTCCACCAACTACTACCAACTGCTGCTGATGCCTAACATTGGAGGATTTAGCACAAAAGAAATGGGAGATGCACTTCTAATGACTTTGATGTCCTTGTTGAAAAAAACTCAAGCACTTGAGGGCATAAGTGGCATCTTCTTATCTTCCAGCTGAAGATCATGAATTTAGATAGAAAATAATAATGAGGTTAAGAAGTGGGCTGGCGTCAGATCATAGAGCAAAGAATTCTGACAGATTTGGAATTTACCCAATAAGCAATTAGGAGCCACTGAAGTTCTTTGCAGAGGGAAGTAAGTTTGCATTCTAACTCATAAGTTAGATTCATGTAAATTGAATTTATGGAATCAATTAAGTGTGACATAAATGCCTCTAGAATCTACTAAAACTATAACACTTTATAAGACTTGAAGACAGAGTACTAAATCTTAAGTGGCAATAACCCTACTAAGCTTTATTGGGCCTTGAAATCGTGGCTAAATATTCTTCAGTCTCCTATACATAACCTCTTTATTTTTTAATCTGAAATCCTAAGGGTGCTTCTGAACAGTGTACATCAAATTAATAGTCTTGCAAGAGTGTGAGAATGGTGCCCACCCGACCATCTATAGAGCTACATATAAACCTCCAATACAATGTTCCTACTAATAAAGGGTTTTTTTAAAAAAAGCAGCAATAATAATAGTGTAATGACACATATATGCACATGTCTATCTTTCCTGAATTACACTAAAAAAAAGGATACAGTTTCTCAGATTTGGAAAGTCTATTCTGTGTAATGTCAAAAATATGTTTATACCTATAATAAATGTACTTTAAGACACATTTGTACCTTAGGAGGTCCTCAGAGAGGTACCAAGGTATAACAAAAGATATTCCTGTGTCTGCCAACTGGAAGAGACATACAGCATTTTTAAAGACACTCTAGACATAAATATGAATTTATATTTAAAACTGAAAGTCTCAACAGTAACCATTCTTAATTATAAGTGTGATATTTAATCAAAGTCCTTTTTTGAATAGTTCTACATAATCTGCTCCAACATGTGAGAGCAGGATCATTTTTAACACTGTTCTATGATTCTCCAAAGCAACACCAGTGAGATTAAAATGTATTCACACACTGTTTTCAAAAGGGATGCTCGTTATGGGAGCCCTAGATTCTTCTATGATTCAGACCATTGCCTATTGAAGCCAAAGAAACAGAAGACCCAGATTGTGATATTAAATGAACTGTTTGACAGAAGACGTATTACTGGCCCAACTCTTATCATAGTACCTCCTCAAACACATATAGCACTTGCTATAGCCCAGATACTATTATCGTGTGTGTGTGTAGAGAGACACAGACAGACATAAATTCATTTCATCTCCACTTACAGGAAACATTCCTTATAACATCCTGTAAAATAGGTACTCATTACTCACGTTTTACAGGAAAGGAAACAGAGACACAGAGACATTAGATAACAGAGCCAACACTGCACAAGGAGGAAATGGCAAGATTGGTGTTTAATTGTGCGAAGACTAGCTCCAGAGTCCATTCTCAATCACCAAGCTTCCATGCTATTTCTGTACAGTTTAGATTTCAATTTTACCCTCTTCTGTGCTTGCGTAGCACCTTATACGTGCCTCTGTCTTGGTGCTTCTCAAATTATGCTAAAATATTATTTTATTATACATTACCTATTACTGTATAATATTTTATTTAGAGATAAATATTTTATTTATAGATTAACATATGTAGTAATATGTTATTATTAATACATATGAATATATTATTATTATTACATTCTTTATAAAAATAAATCCAAAGTCCTTTGTGATCCTACCTTGGGCAGGAAGGAAAATTATTCCATATCTCTGTGATCCATGTTCCTAACACAGTGAATCAATACATGGTAAACACAGTACACATGTGCTGATGAAAACCTACCCAACACCAGGGCTGCTCACCATTCTTGGCTAAGCCTGTCTGCTCACCTGGCATTTTTACTGTCTTTTTGATAGCTGACTTTCACCTTCAACTTCTGAACCTTGATCCTTCCCCCAAACTCTTCAGATCACTACCCTTGGAACAAAGGTAGTAAAATATAAAATCTGCCCACTCCTAAAACAATGATAATAGTAGCCACAATAAAGACAGGAGTTAGTACTTACTGAGGATCAGCTAAGATTGCAGCCTTTGTTACCCTGGCTATCATAGCGGCTGGGCTCTATGCAAGATAGAAAGAATTTTGCACTAAGATTGCTCTGCACAAACCATGCAACTGTCCAAAGAACACTTTAAAACTGAATACTCATTCAGAAAAAAAAAGGAAATCAAGAAACATCTGAGGAAAACTGTGTTCTTTGCTCTGTGAAGAAATTTACAACATTTTTTTGTTTTAATCAAGCCACAAGTTTTTCTTCTGCATCATAGAATTCCAGCTATAGCCACAGAATTCATTAAATCACATGCAAAAGTCTATTGCTTTGAATTTTAGCTAACATTTCAACCTGCCTTAAGAATTCAATTAGAGACTGTAACAATGAGTCACAATTTATCTCAGTATAATGACTTCTGGCTCTTATATAAAAAATTTAAAACTATCAAAGAATGAGAACAAGAGCTTTCTTCTTCACAATTAATATTTACTAAGTCTCCAGGGCTGAAATTACCTCAGTCTTTTTCTCCAAGTCTACAATCACAGCTGCAGTTTTTTTCCATTACTATAGCAACCACAGGAATGCAAGCATTGTGTTTCCTTCTCTGTCCCAAACATATAAAAGGGGCCAAAGTAGCAACAGCCACCAGGAGACAGCTAAATACCCTAAAAACGGTCATAATTAAGAATTTACATTTATGGGAATATTTTGAAAGCACATCTGACTTCAGAGCACTTAGATCATTCAACTATGACAAAATACATATTCATTCAAGTTTATTGAATCAAGATTCATTAGTTTCATTTACAGAGACTCTCCACAAAGAAATCCTAAATTTACCAGTTTCGTCTTTTTGTCTAAACAAATGACAGAAAAAAGAATCTCCCCCAATAAGGTTATAGGGAACTTTGCAAATTACATAAAAAAGTGTCTTATTTATACACAAAAGGGAGCTAGAAAAGGACCAAAATGTAACAAGTTTATGGTTTGATCCCCAATTATGTTGTTTATACTTCAAAATCATAGTAATAGTAAGGACATTCCTTCATGCCTACAGTTGTATCTTTAATCTAAGTTCATTATAAAGTAACACAAGCACAGTATTTAAAAAAAAGAACTCAGTGGAACTTTCAAACATCTGACTCCTATTCTGTATATCTATGGTTAGGTGGGGGTAAAGAACCTGCCTGCCAATGCAGGAGATATAAGAGACGTGGGTTCAAGCCCTGGGTGGGCAAGATCCCTGGAGGAGGGCATGGCAACCTACTCCGGTATTCTTGCCTGGAGAAACCCATGGATAGAGGAGCCTGGCTACAGTCCACAGGGTCACAAAGAGTAGGATACGACTGAAGCAACTTAACATAGCACAGCACATTGTTATATAACTTTAGAAGTTCTCAACCCAGTTTTGCTGTAATACAATAAATTTTAAGGGTAAACATTTGTGGCACAAATAACAGCATTCTTCATTGTAAATACAGTGACTTAGACTTAGACTATATTTAAGTCACTTAGGCTTTAGACTGGGCTTCCCTGGTGGCTCAGATGGTAAAGAATCTGCCTGCAAAACCCGGGTTTCATCCCTGAGTAAGGAAGATCCCCTGGAGAACAGAATGGCTACCCACTCAAGTATTCTTGCCTGGAAATTTCCATGGAACAGAGGAGCCTGGAGGGCTACAATTCATGGAGTTAAAAGAGTTGGACACGACTGAGCAACTAACACTTTCACTTTAGGCTTTAGACATAGGCCCTCTACAGGGTTTATTGCTATGTATATATATTTGGGAAAAGGTAGGAGGAAAAAAGATTCGAAATATCTTTCTCCATCATCTATTCTGACTTCTTTTTTCAGAATAAAGAACTGACATAAAGATAAAATGATAACAGACAGAGAGTACCCCTCCCAGTTCTCACAAAGAAATAGTTTCTATCATTCAGTACTTTTTCTTTTATTTTACAAGGAAGATATCTATCTTAGTAATTTTCTGAAGAAGTACATATTAAACACTTGCACTAGACCTGACAGATTATGCAGAGCTCTTAATGGGAGGGGGGTGGACTCCTACACCATCATGTATAATACACTGAGATAAGTGCTATAATAGATGCATTTACAAAGCATAAAAGAAACACACAGGAGAATTAGCTTTAAGAAAGTCAATGACATAGAAGAAGAATAACTTGAAAGAGAGACTGCAGTGAGGAGAGACTCTAAAACAAGAAAAATGTTCCAGAGAACTAAAGAAGTTAAACAGAGACGTTATAGTGAAATACAGACTGATTAGACAGAAATTTAGAAGGGAGACTCCACCTAACTTAACAACCTTGCATACATCTAGAAGTCAGTAAAATAGACTAGTTGAAGATACTATAATTTCTTCTTTATTGAAAAACAACTGATGTATAACATTTTATTAGATTCAAGTTTACAACATAATTAGTAGATTTTTTTTTTAATATATACAAGCATATCTCAGAGAAACTGAAGGTTCGATTCCCTACCACTACACTAAAGCAAAAGTGTGAAAGTGTTAGTTGCTTAGTCATGTCCCACTCTCTGAGACCCTATGGATGGTAGCCTGCCAGGTTCCTCTGCCCATGGAATTCTCCAGGCAAGAATACTGGAGTAGGTAGAGATTTCCTTCTCCAGATCTTCCCCACCCAGGGATTGAACCCCGGTCTCCTACATTGCAGGCAGATTCTTTACTGCTTGAGCTATACGAAAGCAAAAATCACAGTAAAGTGAGTCACATGAATTTTTTTGTTTCTCAGTGCATATAAAAATTATGTTTGTAGCCTATTACACGTGTAGTAGCATTGTATCCCCACAAGTAGTTTAATTAAAAATACTTCATTGGTTAAAAAAAAAATGCTAACCATCATCTGAGCCTTTGGAGTGTCACACTTTTTTTTTGCTGGCAGAGGGTCTTGCTGATGGTAGCTGACGCATCAGAATGGTGGCTGCTGAAGACTACGTTGGCTGTGGTTATTTCTCAAAACAATAATGAAATTTGCCACAGTGATAGGCTCTTTCTTTCATGAATGATTTCTCTGTAGTACGCAACTCTGTTTGACAGCATTTTACCCACAGAACTTCCTTCAAAATTGGAGTTATCTTCTCAGACCCTGCCACTGCTTTATCAACTAAGTTTAAGCAATATTCTAAGTCTTTCGTTGTCATTTCGACACTGTTCATAACAACTTCATCAGGGGTAGATTCCATCTCAAGAAATCATAGTCTTTGCTCAGCCACAAGAAGCAGCTCATCTGTTAAAGTTCTGAATCATGAGACTGTAACATCAGTCACATCTTCAGGCTGCATTTCTAATTTCAGTGCTTAGGCTATTTCCACTACATCTACAGTTACTTTTTCCACTGAAGTCTTAAATCTCTTAAAGTCATCCATGAGGGTTAGAATGAACTTCCTCCAAATTCCTATTAATGTTTATATTCAACTCTTTCCACGAATCGTGAATATTCTCAATGGCATCTAGAATGCAAATCCTTTCCAGGATTTCCTTGCAATTAATTTGCTCACTATGGCAACAATAGTCTTACAAAATGTGTTTCTTAAATAGTAAGACTCGAGAGCCAAAACGTACTCCTTGACCCATGGGCTGCAGAATGGATGCTGTGGTGGGAGACATGAAAACAACGTTAATCTCATTGTACAACTTCGTCAGAACTCTTAGGCAACCAGGTACATTGTCAGTGAACAGTAATATTTTGAAAGGATTTTTTTCTGTAAGCTGTAGGTGGGCTTAACATATTTAGTAAGCCATTTTGTAAACAGATGTGCTAGAGTCCAAGTTTTATCTTTCCTTTTATAGAACATAGACAGAGTAGATTTAGCATGATTCTCATGGGCCCTGGGATTTTCAGAATGGTAAATGAGCACTGGCTTCAACTTAAAGTCACCAGCTGCAGTAACATCTAACAAGAGAGTCAGACTGTCCTTTGAAGCCTTGAAGCCAGGCACTGACTTCTCTCTAGCCATGAAAGTCACAGCATTTTCTTCCAATGCAAGGCTGTTTCATCTATATTGAAATTCCTTTGTTTAGCGTAGCCACCTTTATCAGTTATTTGAGTGAGACCTTCTAGATAACTTGCTGCAGCTTCTACACTTGCACTTGCTAATTCCCTTGAAATTTTTGTGTTATAAAGATGGCTTCTTTCCTTAAATCTCAAGAACCAAACTTTTCTTCTGCAGCTTCCTTAGCCTTAATATAGTTGAAAAGCATTAGGGCCTTGCTCTGGATTAGGCTTCGGCTTAAGGGAATGTCGGTGGCTGGTTTGATCTTCTGTCCAGACCACTAAAACTTTCTCTATATCAGCAATAAGGCTGTTTCACTTTCTTAACATTTGTGTGTTCCCTGGAGTAGCACTTTTAGTTTCCTCCAAGACCTTTCCCATTGCATTCATAACCTGGCTAATAGGTGCAAGAGGCCTAACTTTGTCACTAAGCTTAATCATTCCTAGCTTCTGATTTTAAAGCGAGACACATGCAGCTCTTCCTTTCACATGAATGTTTAAAGGCCACTCTAGGTCTATTAAGTGGTGTAATTTCAATACTGATGCTTCTGAGGGAGTAGAAAGGCCCAAGGCAGGCAAAGAAATGGGGGAACAGCTGGTTGGTGAAGCAGATAGAACACACACACTATCCACTGATTAAATCTTATATGGGTGTGGTTCATAGTGCCCCAAAACAATTCTCAACACAACAGTAACATCACAGATCACCATAGCAAATATGATAGTAATGAAAAAATTTGAAATATGGTGATAATTTTTAATATGTAACACAAAGACTCAACACAAATGTTGCTGGAAAATGATGCCAATAGACATGTTTGACACAGGGTGCCACAATTTTCAATATGTAAAAAAATATATAGTATCTGTCAAGTGCAATAAGGTGAAGCACAGAAAACAACCTGTGTCTATATTGCAAAATCAATGCCACAGTAGGTCATCACACATAACTGCATTTCTTTCTGGTGAGGAAACTTTTAAGATATACTCTCTTAACAACTCTCAAGTACACAATACAGTATTTTAGTAACTATAGTCATCAGGCTGTACAGCACATCCCCAGGGCTTATTTATTTATAACTAGACATCACTTCATGGGAAATAGATGGGGAAACAGTGGAAAAAGTGTCAAACTTTATTTTTTTGGGCTCCAAAATCACTGTAGATGGTGATTGCAGCCATGAAATTAAAAGACACTTACTCCTTGGAAAAAAAATTATGACCAACCTAGACAGCATATTCAAAAGCAGAGACATTACTTTGCCGACTAAGGTCCGTCTAGTCAAGGCTATGGTTTTTCCAGTGGTCATGTATGGATATGAGAGTTGGACTGTGAAGAAGGCTGAGCGCTGAAGAATTGATGCTTTTGAACTGTGGTGCTGGAGAAGACTCTTGAGAGTCCCTTGGACTGCAAGGAGATCCAACCAGTCCATTCTAAAGATCAGCCCTGGGATTTCTTTGGAAGGAATGATGCTAAAGCTGAAACTCCAGTACTTTGGCCACCTGATGCAAAGAGTTGACTCATTGGAAAAAACTCTGATGCTGGTAGGGATTGGGGGCAGGAGGAGAAGGGGACGATAGAGGATGAGATGGCTGGATGGCATCACTGACTCGATGGACATGAGTCTGGGTGAACTCCGGGAGTTGGTGATGGACAGGGAGTCCTGGCGTGCTGCGATTCATGGGGTCTCAAAGAGTTGGACATGACTGAGCAACTGAACTGAACTGAACTGAGACATCTGTACCCTTGGCCAGCTTCACCAATGATAACTTCCAACTGGAGAAACGTGAAGGGCAGAAACAGTGAATCATATATAAACTTTTAGCTTTGTCCACAAAATCAAATGTCAGCTTCTGTGCTTTGAGATCTCCTCTCTCTATACTCTAATTTTGTCACACAGTTTACCATAATAATAATTATAAAGTAAGTTTAATAAACTTCTCTAAACGATATTTAATGAAAATGGGATCAAAATAATCCATGTAAAAATACTACGAAAAATAAGATAGTTGGTCTTCTGGTTTCTTAAATAAATCAAGAATTTAAAATGTAACTATTTTTCCTTACCTTTGACCTCCATATCTTCTCAGAAAGAAAAAAAATAGTCTTTAAAAAGAAAGTCATATTTGTTGGATTGCTATAACTATCAAGAGTAGCTTTTTCACAGTGATATATGTAAGGGGGGTCTATCTTATTTCTTTTAAAATTTTTCTTTTAATATGTCAATATTTAAGAAATGATTATAGCTTTGGAACATGTTACATAATTATGTAGCTACTAGAAAAGCTTCCACTTTGTTAGCAGAATAAGACAAGACAAAACTGTAACCATATTACCTCAGTGCCATTAAGCATGAGAAAGAAAAGGGCATATTAGAAAGTGTATGTTACATTCTATTTCTTACCTTTTTTCACTCAGTATGTGTTTTTATGATTTATGTTGCTGTATGTCATTAAATCCCCTTGATTCTATTGCTGGAATGTAATAGGTTGCATCACGCACATTTCTTACACAGTTTGCTTGTATTAGACATCTAGGCTTCCTTTATCTCCCTGGAACCACAAATAATACTGTAAGAAATATAATAGATTAAACATTTCTAAGTGCTGTGAGATGTCTTTCTGGAATGTCTGTTTGGGTCTGCACTTAGACTAGCAATGCACACAAAATTATGCTCTCCCACACTTTTGCAACACTTGGTAATAATCTTTTGCTTAATCTTTGCCCTTCTGATTGGAGTAAAATGAATGATGATTATTGACGCAATAATTTGCATCTCTTGCATTACTAGTAGGTTGGAGCATTTCTTCACACACTTGAGAGACATTCATAGTTTCCCTTATGTGAATTTCTCAGTCATACTAGTTACTCATTTTGCTATTTTGCTTTACATACTCATTATATAAAGTTACAAATGCACATAAATTTCACGTTTTACATGGATACCTAAGAATTTTAAGTATTTGACTATGTGTGTATGTACATATCACAACACAAGAAATGACTGTACACATGGACATCACCAGATAGTCAATACTCAAATCAGATTGATTATATTCTTTGCAGCCAAAGATAGAGATGCTACATACAGTCAGTAAAAAGCAAGACTGGGAGCTGACTATGGCTCAGACCATGAACCTCTTATTGCAAAATTCAGATTTAAATTGAACAAAGTAGGGAAAAAACCACTAGGCCATTGAGGTATGACCTAAATCAAATCCCTTATGATTATACCGTGGAAGTGACAGATTCAAGGGATTAGATCTGATAGAGTGCTTGAAGAACTATGAACGGAGGTTTGTAATATTGTACAGAAGGCAGTGATTAAAATCATCCCCAAGAAAAAGAAATGCAAAAAGACAAAATGGTTGTCTGAGAAGGCCTTACAAATAGCTGAGAAAAGAAGAGAAGTGAAAGGCAAAAGAGAAAAGGCAAGATATACCCATCTGAATGCAGGATTCCAGAGAAGAGCAAGGAGAGATAAGAAAGTCTTCTTAAGTGATCAATGCAAAGAAAGAGAGAAAAACAATGGAATGGAAAAGACTGTAGATACAAAGGGAACATTTGATGCAAAAATAAAGTGGAGTCGCTCAGTCGTGTCCAATTCTTTGCGACCCCATGCACTTTAGCCTACCAGGCTCCTCTGTCCATGGGATTTTCCAGGCACTAGTACTGGAGTAGGTTGCCATTTCCTTCTCCAGGGGATCTTTCTGACCCAGGGATTGAACCCAGGTCTCCTGCATTGTAGACAGATGCTTTACCATCTGAGCCACCAGGGAATATATGCAAAGATGGGCATAATAAAGGACTGAAATAGCACAGGCCTAACAAAAGAGGAAGATATTAAGAAGAGGTGGCAAGAATACATGAAGAACTATACAAAAAAGATCTTAACGTCCCAGATAACCACGATGGTGTGATCACTCACCTAGAGCCAGACATCCTGCAGTGTGAAGTGAAGCGGGCCTTAGGAAGCATCACTATGAAAAAAGCTAGTGGAGATGATGGAATTCCAGCTGAGCTATTTCAAATTCTAAAAGATGCTGCTGCTAAAGTGCTGCACTCAATATGCCAGCAAATGTGGAAAACTCAGCAGTGGCCACAGGCCTGGAAAAGTTCAGTTTTCATTCCAATCCCAAAGAATGTCCAAACTACTGCACAATTCCACTCATTTCACATGCTACCAAGGTGACACTCAAAAGTCTCCAAGCTAGGCTTCAACAGTACATGAACCAAGAACTTCCAGATGTACAAGCTGGATTTAGAAAAGGCAGAGGAACTAGAGATTAAATTGCCAACATCTGTTGGAGCATAGAGAAAGCAAGGGAATTCCAGAAAAGCATCTACTTCTGCTTCATTGACCATGCTAAAGCCTTTGACTGCGTGGATCACAACAAGCTAGAAAATTCTTCAAGAGGAGATGGGGATACCAGACCACCTGACCTGCCTCCTGAAAATTTTGTATGCAGGGCAAGAAGCAACAAGTTAGAACTGCACATGGAACAATGGACTGGTTCAAAATTGGGAAAGGAGAATGTCAAGACTGTATATTGTCATCGTGCTTATTTAAATATATGCAGAGTACATCATGTGAAATGCTGGGCTGGATGAAGCACAGCAGGAATCAAGATTGCTGGGACAAATATCAATAACCACAGATATGCAGTAGAAACCACCCTGATGGCAGAAAGTAAAGAGGAACTAAAGAGTCTCTTGATGAAGGTGAAAGAGGAGAGTGAAAAAGCTGGCTTAAAATTCACTATTCAAAAATGAAGATCATGGCATCACGCCCCATCACGTCATGGCAAATAGATGGGGAAACAATGGAAACAGTGAAAGACTTTATTTCCTTGGGCTCCAAAATCACTGCAGATGGTGACTGCAGCCATGAAATTAAAAGACGCCTACCCCTTGGAAGAAAAGCTATGACAAACCCAGACAGTGTATTAAAAAGCAGAGACATCACTTTGTCAACAGAAGTCCATATAGCCAAAGCTATGGTTTTTCCAGTAGTCATGTATGGATGTGAGAGTTGGACCAGAAGGAAGGCTGAGTGCCAAAGATCGATGTTTTCAAACTGTGTTGTTGGAGAAGACTCTTTTTTTTTTCTTTTTTACTTTATTTTACTTTACAATACTGCATTGGTTTTGCCATACATCAACATGAGTCCACCACGGGTGTACATGAGTTCCCAGTCCTGAACCCCCCTCCCACCTCCCTCACCATACCATCTCTCTGGGTCATCCCAGTGCACCAGCCCCAAGCATCCTGTATCCTGAATCGAACCTAGACTGGCAATGACTCTTGAGAGTCCCTTGGACTACAAGGAGATCAAACCAGTCAGTTTCCTTTGATTTTCTTTTTTCTAAAGGAAATCAACCCTGAATACTCATTGGAAGGACTGATACTGTAGCTGAAGCTCCAAGACTTTGGCCACCTGATGCAAAGAGCCAACTCATGGGAAAAGACCCTGATGCTAGGAAATACTGAAGGCAGGAGGAGAAGGGGACGACAGAGGATGAGATGGTTGGATGGCATCACTGACTTAATGGACATAAGTTTGAGCATTCTTAGGAGATGGTGAAGGACAGAGAAGCCTGGTGTGCTGCGGTCCCTGGGATCACAAAGAGTCGGACATGCCTGACTGACTGACTGAACAACATCAACAACAATGCATGTATGTATACAAAGTACCTGCCTGCAAATAGGTTTATAAAAATATTTTTTCTTTCTGATTTAACCTAATAATTGTGAAACATTACATATGTGAAACTATTCTTGAATATTCACAATGCCTGGGAATTGACCATAAGTGAAATATTCAATTGAAAGAAGAATCCACATGCATAATGATCAGTAATCTCCAAAATTCCCACAATAAGAGAACAGTAAAGCAATTTCGAGTAGAGGAATATGGTGGAAAATACTGTTGTCAATGAAATTATAGCTACAAAGGTTGTAGAATAATTCATTCCAGAAACATTTATTGAGTGCTTACAGAGTACCAAGGACCCATTAGGTGCAAGAAACATAGACATTACATTCCAGGCTCCACACAAAGAGCCGATCATCTAGTTTGGAAAAAACATATGCAAACAATTATAACAGATTACCTACATAGTGTATAGATATGCTTACAAGCAATGTGTTGTGAGAGCTCAAATAACAGGAAACCTCTGCCAGGTGAAAGGGAAATGCTTTGAAGAGGAGTCTGATGTTAAGCTGTGTTTTAAGGGATAAGCATTTGCCAAATACCCTAGTGGGGGAGGGAAACTGCCTTATAGGAAGACAAGGAAAGCATACGCAAAGGTACTGAGGTGTGAAGACACTCTGGCCATTTGGGAAATTCCTCATTGTTCTTTATTACTGTACTCCTGGATATGTGTCCAAGTCTTGCCAGCGTGAGTTTGGAGACATACACAAGAAGCATGTGATGGAAGTTTTTTATGCCCTTCTTCAGAGGCCTCCAGATTCTGGATACACAACTACCAAAGACTTACAAGCACAGATACTAATATCAGGCATCTGCCTGGGAGGGTGGGGATATGGGCAAGATAGACAAGCCTCAACTGAAGGGTGTGAGGAAGAACTGACAGTCCTGCCTGAGGTCTTCAATCGGTTAGTCTAGATACAGTGTGGGATAAAGAGCAGGATTTGAGGTGCATAGAGGCTTGTTATGCTGCTATTGCAATAACACAGACCTGAACTAAAGCAGAAAGTATTTATGGTATCCTCATGAAAAGTAAAACACAGATACAAAGTTATAATAACAAACAATCATCTTTTGAAGAGTACTTGGCAATATAAAAACTTTCAACAGCTGGTCTAATGAACTCTTGGTAGTCTTTGAAAATAATATCATTGCTTCAATTTTGTAGATGGATACAGACCATCACGCCAAAGGATAACAGCCAGGGAATGGAAGAATACTATCACCATTCACTTGATCTGATAGTCATTCATTTATTCACATTTAATAATTAACTTAAATGACATCGTTCTATGAGCTAGGGGTAAAAATCCAACAAAATAAAGCCTTCTTCCTGCAAGAGCTTGCAGTCTAGAAGGAGAGACTAATAAGCAAATAACCAATTATAATGCAGTGTAACTGGTATTCTAATAAAGGCTAAGCCAGAACTCCCTGTCCACTCATAAGTGTACAAAGACAAAGTCAAACTAGAAAAGAAAACCCATTGCATGAAGGGTGGCAGGACTGAAATTTACGTGTTTTCTTAAAAGTCAGTTAATGTTATCATGGCACTTTTATAATTTAAAAGACTGAAGACAGATAAAGAAAATAGAATAAGGGCCAAACACAGAGCAAACATGACTTCACAGCAGCCATTTCAATTATTTCTCTTAACAGAACACTTACAAACAACATATGTGTTAATTTATAGGCAAACATTTGAAAGTAATGAGATAGCTAAATAGAATTTCCCCTAATTTAAAGAGCTAAGAGTTTAATAATCAATACCAACAAACAGAATGAAGAGGTGAAGCACAGAAAAACAGCAAGAGCTAAGGGAACTGGATCCGATAACACTGCTTGCATGAAATGATAAACATGTCAAATCAGACTTAATTACCAATGATGCCTTCAGTTTTGCCAGCTGCATTATAATTCAAATCACTCCTCCACTCCTTTGCCAAAACGTGTTTGAGAATTTGTAGTTATATATGAGAACGCCATGTAAAAAAGTACCAATTCTAGATGGAGTTAAAAATAAAATCCACAAATTCAATTGCATGAGCAAAAAAAATGTTCAAGTAAATTAAGAAGGGTGTTTGCCTACTAAAGAGAAAAAGAAAGTTTAGGGAACTGGAGGTAGAGGTGGTTTGGGAAGATTGTTTGGAAATCAAACCATGATTTTACTATTCATCTCACTATGTAGCTTTTGTCTTAGTATAATATATGTTGATTACAAGGCTCATCAGACAGAAATTTCAGGGATCTTGTCTTTTTGTCTTTTGATGAAGTTTTGATGGATTTTAGAAAGGGCACTAGATTGGGAACTGGACTATTCTGATCTACCTCTTACCAGCTTTGTAAACTTCAGCGAGACACTTAATCATACCACTTCAAATTCCTCAAGAAATTTCACACGAAATTTTTGTGATGTTTAAGTGAGATAGCATGTACCAGCATTTGCAAAATAATAAAATGACACATAAATATCAGTTATTTATGACTCTATGTATAACCTTAATGGGCATCATAAACTCTAAAAGCAAAATGAAGTTTTTTTTAAAAAATTCTTAACGATAAGTCTCTACCTGCTTTTATTACCTTGTCACCTCATAATATTCATTTTGACTTTTTTTTAAGGGCATCATAATTGATGGGGTCTACTAGAACACAATCCAGAACTTTGTAAAACAAGGGGGGAAATAACATTCTTTCAAATACTATGGGGGGTGGGGGTGGGAATAAAGAAAACATTTTCCGAGTATCTTGACACTCAAAATCCTTATCTCTCGACTTTCCTCTGTCCCTTCTTGGTTTAGCTTAGCAATATTCTTCTTTAGGGAGAAGGAATAAAGGTTAAGTGACTGGCATAAAGCTCAGGTTAGTAGCAGATCTAGCTACTAGTTTTGATCTTAGATTGTCAGATTCTGAATTCGTACCTATATTAGCTGTGTCGCTAACAAAACTTTCAGGCTGCCAACTGACTCAAATAAAATCTTCATGTCAGCCTGTTTGTGCCATTGTTCCTTTATCTGTTATACCTACTTGAAATATGACCTTCTTTTTTTATTTTACTTTACAATACTGTATTGGCTTTGTCATACATCAACATGAATCTACCACGGGTGTACACGTGTTCCCAATCCTGAACCCCCCTCCCACCTCCTCCCCATACCATCTCTCTGGGTCATCCCAGTGCACCAGCCCCAAGCATCCTGTATCTGCATCGAACCTAGACTGGCGATTCGTTTCTTATATGATATTATACATGTTTCAATGCCATTCTCCCAAATCATCCCACCCTCTCCCTCTCCCACAGAGTCCAAAAGACTGTTCTATACATCTGTGTCTCTTTTGCTGTCTGGCATACAGGGTTATTGTTACCATCTAAAGCAGACACAGATTCTGTCCGCTACCATTTTGTTACTTTGAGAGATACTTTCCACACCTAAAAAGCTTCAGGAGTTAACATTGTAGCCTGAAACTTACTGCCCCCACATAGTCCCGAAACTATCTCCAGGGTACAAAAATCTCCAGGGTACCAATATTTATCCCACTGTTACCCTTTAGGTAACAACAATAATCTTTAGAAAACTGAGCAGTTTGTAATATACAGCTTCCTGGCAGATACACAAAGTTTCAACCTCCTAGCAAAACTATCACATAGAAAGCAAGTGAAACAATTTTAATCTCCCCTGCTGAAGCCTGGTGGATTTGGTAAGGAGAGGTAGGAGACATTCCAGGAGACAAAAACTTGCAAGGAACATCAGAAAGAAAATTGTCATCCAGGTAACGTACAAGTATAAGAACCTAACTTTTCTCTGCCTAATTGGAGGGAGGTCAATAAAATTCCATTTTCCCGTAGTGCAGAAGACCTTTGGTAGCAAGTTGAAGTTTTCGCTAAGTGTGAGCAAAATAATTCACACTGGAAAAAAAAAAAAACCCTGTTTCCCCCAAATTACACATATCTGTGCCATAGAAAATAGGAAGAGAAATAACTGGAGCCAGTAGAAATACAAGCACAACAGCTCGATGCTTCACAGACGGCATCTGAGCAACTGCAGACATAAACAAAGCTCTCTGAAATGAGGATATGGGCTCGGGTTCAAGGAAGTGATCAGTAGGATACAGGTCTGTACACTGTGTGGGCCAGCACAGATATGGGAAGTGAAGACCCAAACCAGGCTGGTGACTGGAGGCGGGTGTGGGACCCTGTGCTCCACAAATATTCCAGTGAGTGAGGAGGTAACACCAGACTGTTTGGCTGTTTTGTTTGAACTCAGTTCATCTTAAATGAGTCTTTTTGTTCAATTTACAAAGCCCACTTTCACGTGTCGCCTCTGTGTCTTGTTAGGGAGAAGAGTTCCCCAGTCCGTTGTAACCGGCCAAAACTGGGGCTGCTATCTTGCTAGGCCCACACGGATGGGGCAGAGCAGGCAGCAGCCCTTTTCACAAAAATGGTTTCCTTGAACCGGCACAGCCTGCTTGTTTATATCCTGAACATAGCGCATGATGAGAGAGCAGGAAGGATTACCTACTAACCCCATAACCTGTTACTGAGAAGCAGAGGTTACTGCACAAAAAAGAAATGCACAATCACTTGACCTAATTCTGAAGCAGTTTTAATTTCTAAAGTCCTCGTAAACTAAATGTGAAATAGCACCTGACCTCAACAGAGCTTTAACTCAATGCTTTTTTAATCTACAACACTGTGCTGAATCTAAAAATAAAAGGATAGAGGCACGGTTTGTCTTTTAACTAGCTAAATACTGCTGATAAGAGAGTAAAAGAATTCCAAAATAATAGTAAGTAATTATTAAAGGCTGCATCAGAGCATGAAGCTCCCAGTTACTTAATCCCATTAAATATCTACTTTATAACACTAAATGCAAGTGAAGTACATTACTGTCACTGGATAAAATAAGAAGAAACGTTAAGCTCTTCAGAGAATATAAAATAGTGGAGCCAGATTTTCTTATTTATAACTCAGTATGACTATTTCTATAGAATAAAAATCTGGCTTAAGTTGTGTAATCATTTAAAAGGTCCCAAAGTCTCCTTCCTGGCTCTCTTCTCACCTCTCAAATGTCAAAAACACATTTCCTGACACAGTCAAGATGCATGCCAGCTTCCTGTCAATGAGAAGTTAGAATGAGAACTTTGACACAATGACCATCAACAACTCTCCTTGGACTGCCACTGTTTGGAACCTGTTTCTCTCTCTGGTGATGAAACATCTTCTTGGTCCAGTGCCTCTACTCTCAGTTTCACATTATTTTCAAGCAATAGTTTCTTTGTGGGACTTTTCAAGATTTCAAACAAGCCATCCTATCATTTTCTGCTGCTGCTGCTGCTGCTACTAAGTCGCTTCAGCCGTGTCCAACTCTGTGCAACCCCATAGACAGCAGCCCACCAGGCTCCCCTGTTCCTGGGATTTTCCAGGCAAGAACACTGAAGTGGGTTGCCATTTCCTTCTCCAATGCATTAAAGTAAAATGTGAAAGTGAAGTCTTTCAGTTGTGTCCAACTCTTAGCGACCCCATGGTCTGCAGCCCACCAGGCTCCTCCGTCCATGGGATTTTCCAGGCAAGAGCACTGGAGTGGGATGCCATTGCCTTCTCCTATCATTCTCTACTCTTGGTTTTAGAACAAAAAATCATCTCTTAAGGTGATCAGACACCAAAAAATCAAACCCTTAATTGTCTAGCATTCTTGTAACTCGTCAGTGACTAGAAACTTAAAGAGAAAATACAAACCTAAGGAAACAATCCAATGTGTAACTGTTAAGCTTAGTGTAAGTTTAGAAACACAATGATAAATAATGGAAAACTGAATTGGGAAAATAGTAATGACAGAGATAATAGGGCTGTACCATTTTGCCTTGTCATTTTTGTTTTTGAACTCAACATTTACTTATAATAACTAGTATATAGACATTCAATAAATAATTGCTGTTAGCCTTTATGAATGGGTTTCCCTGGTTGCTCAGACTTGGTAAAGAATCTACCTGCCAATGCGGGAGACTTGGGTTTGATCTCTGGGTTAGGAAGATCACCTGGAGGAGGAAATAGCAACTGACTCCTGTATTCCTGCCCGGGAAATCCCATGGACAGTGAGCGGAGCCTGGCGGGCTACAGTCCATGGGGTTGCAGAGTGGTACATTTATGATAATGATTGGGAGTTTGTGTATCTATAAGCAAGGTGAAAACAGAAACAAAGCAAGGGAGAAATATATAAAACATATGATATTAACTTAAGAAATAACTATGGCAGAATGATAGTTACTCTCAGGAGATATTCCTTAGAAAAATTATAGTGTCATTGAAGAACTCCATATATAAGAGAATGCATAGAGAACAGAACCTGCCTCTTCTTCTCTGCTTGCTGCTGCTGCTGCTAAGTCGCTCCAATCGTGTCCAATCCTGTGCAACCCCATGGACGGCAGCCCACCAGGCTCCGACGTCCCTGGGATTCTCCAGGCAAGAACACTGGAGTGAGTTGCCATTTCCTTCTCCAATGCACGAAAGTGAAAAGTCAAAGTGAAGTCGCTCAGTCGTGTCCAACACTTCACGACCCCATGGACTGCAGGCTAACAGGCTCCTTTGTCCATGGGATTTTCCAGGCAAGAATACTGGAGTGGGGTGCCATTGCCTTCTCCATTTTCTCTGCTTAAGTCTGAATAAATGGAACACTGTCTCCCACACTGAAGACACTAAACATATTTCTTGAATGAATAAATGAATGCAATCACTCATACTATAATTCCTTTGTGGGAATTTACAACACACACGAGCTAATCAAGGACCCGGAGAAATCCTGTTGTAAAAGAAACCTGCTTACTTTCTCTTTTAACCTAGGATTTTTTTTTTAAGTTTTCAGAAAGTTTGTAGATTTGTCACCAGTTAGTATAAATCCCCACTTAAAATGACAAAAGAAACCGCTGTGGTTTTTTTCTTGTTGTTGTTCCTTTGCTAATGTTACACACAATATTGTTCTGAAAAATAATCCAGGAAAGCTTACAAAAACATATACTCTCCAACATGAATAGCTGTTCAAAGGTGAAGCTGAGAGATCAAAATTCTAAGCACCAAGGACTCTTCTCATGCTTATAAAAAGATGTAGCATGTCCCAGTCATTTGCAATTTCTAAAAGTGCTACTCTGTCTTTTTTTTTTTTTTTTTTAATACCAGTTTTGGAAATCCTAGTGGAACAGCATCTCACTCTATAAAACAGAATCAGGGCTTAAACTTGGCCAGAAGTGTGAAGCAGAATTCTAGACATGGAAGAAGTAAGCACATAAAGTTAGTTGCTCAGTCATGTCTGACTCTTTGTGACCCCATGGACTAAAGCCCGTCAGCAGCCTCTGTCCATGGAATTTTCTAGGCAAGAATACCAGAGTGGGTTGCCATTTTCTTCTCTAGGGGATCTTCCTGACTCAGGGATTGAACCCAGGTCTCCAGCATTCCAGGCAGACTCTACCATCTGAGCCAACAGGGAAGCCCAATGGGTAATAAGGACAAATGCCAATTATGAAGTCCATATAGCTTACAAAACATCTCCCATACATTACCTCAAATTGTCCTCCAGAAGTCCTGTGCAAGATAGAAGAAAACAGCCATTCGTTCACCTGATGAGCACCTATATTCTAGATGGAGTGCTTGAATCTGTACATCCATGATATCATGTACTTGCTTAACTACTGACAAGTCCATATGATATTGTAATTAAAAGTATAATCGTTGGAGGTTTGGAGAACAATGGTGACCATTTCTGAATCTCCTCCTCACTCTTCCAAAACAATAAAATCAACAAGAATAAGAATCAACCCACACAAGACCTACTGCTTCAGCATTAGATAGACAAGGCTCCAAGAAAATTATCCATAAACAAAATAAAGAAAAAAGCATTCTAACAGATCTCCCACTACTTGTCCACTCCTGCTAGCAGCCTGTGGATACAAAGAGCAATGGAGGAGAAACTGAAAAGGCTCTCTGAAAGAACAGAGGGGATATAGGTGAAATACAAGCAAAACATTCCCACAAAAAGAAAGTAAAACAATAAATGCAAAAGTGAGGTAAGCAGGTCTGAACTTCGTAGTTCACAGCTCTGGCAATGGGAAAGGTGGTTGGAAATGAGGGGGACCAGAAGAGGTGAAACTGTGATATAGTAACATTTCTGATATTCTTTACGTAGAAGATAAGGATGATATTGAAGGATGGAGACTTTGGGCTTGTTGAACTGAATTACATAGTTTGTACAATGAGGCCATCCAAATGGGGATGTAGTTTTTCCTCTGGCCCCAGTCAGGAGATACAGAACATTCTCACCCTGGGCCCTTTTCAATCACCAGAGGTGTTAACCAGAGAACATTAATGCCCTGGTTAGAAAGCTGACAGTACTGAACAAGCAGAGCAAAGTCAATGATGAGTAATATTCTGCAGGGTTTACTGAGGGAAGGAAAAAAACTTCCACATTAATGGTGTTAATCAGCATTTAAGATCTCAGAGCAATTACAGTAGTATAAAGAATCTTCTGCAGATAGAAACAGCATCGTTGAAACAACAAACAAAAAACATGACCAGGCACACAGAACATAAGATAAGCAAGTTGGGAACACACAGAAAAAGATCAATACCTGTGAAAGACCCAAACTAAACAATTACTTTATCCCTACTTTTTCTTACATTCATTTTCACCAGTTAAAGGACATGTTTCCTCTGTAAGTTTTTACATAGTAATATTTAGGTTAACTGAATAGAAATCTATCTCATTTACATTATGACAAGTCATCATTCTGAACAATTAAGCACATCAACTTCGTAAGTTCTGGATTAGAGAACACTTCCAAGTATTTATGTTCAGATGTTTGGGGCTGTGTGACTTGTACCTTATTACTATAATCATATTTTGGAGCCCAAGGTCAGCAAAACCAGTTAAGTCACATCCTTTAAAAATATAACCTAGCCACATTTATTTGTTTCCATGTGATACATGTGACACCCTGATTTGTTAAGAATTTTAACTGAAATGGAGAGCAGCTAGTTTTGCATCAAAACGAGTCATAATAGTGAATACATTCATTTCCAGGTATTTGTTATGTATCCAATTACAGACACCTATATGAAGTCCATAAGATAAAGATATTCCTTTGTTTTCATCCAATAAAGTTTCATGCCAGGGAATGAATGAAGGGCTTATTTCCAGGAGACTGTTTTTGCCATTGAAAGCTCTGTCTTCTTCAAGCATTTGCTGAATGATGCATTAGCAGGAGCTACAAGGATCACATTGTTTCACACCAAATAGCCTCTATACTTTGATTCATATATCACACATGTTCTGTTTCTTACATTTCTGTTTTCACACCCACTACCTAAGTGCAAAGGGATTTGAAGACAAGTACCCCAGTTTTCTAACTTTCAGCTGCTTTGGTTGTATTGATGGAGGAAGTTATGGAACATGTAGAAAATAGAATCAAAATTAAGGAGATCATATTTCTGTTTTATGCCCTGTGATATAACAAAGTTCACCAAGTAACAATTACTCAAAACATTCATTTTAGATCATTTAGCTTCACTGAAAATCCCTTAAATTGGCAAGTAAAATTTTAAAAGATTATTTATTATAGAGAAGAGAGAGCCAGTGGTGTGAATTCATATAATGTGAGGGGGCTATCAATAATAACAGATGGTTGTTATATAAGAGAAACTGACATGTAACTCTCCTTATCTTCTGAGAAATTCAGAACAAGAAACCAAGTTTAAATGGCTTCAGGAAAGTTTGCTTCTTATAGATACTGAGAATGGTTACATACTATTCACAATGATGTTTCAAAATATCCATTCTATTAATGAATCCTGGAATTTTTGGTACTCACACTGCATGGCAATTCTAGTATTCTTAAAAATTAATAAAACAGATATCCTTAGGGAGTCCTGTCTGATACTATTAACGCACATTTTATAAACTGATTTAAGTAGATTCCTAATCCACCAAATAGGTTAGTGAACAGATGTTCAACTCCCTGACTAATGTGGTATTCTAAAATAATAGAATAAATTTTACAATGGAAGGGACTCTAATGAAACCATTTAACTAAACCTTTCCATTTTACAGAGGATGAAAGTGAGGCTAGAAAATATAAGACTTTTTCAAGACCACACAGCAGTAATATCCAAATCTATATGGCTCAGGAATCTTTATTTCTAAGTCACTGTATCTCATTCGCCACTTTATCTGAAACTCTACACATTGATTATATGGACATGTTTAGTCCATATAGATCGCTAGTCCTCAGATCTACCTGGAAGGCAAGTTTCCTAACCTCCAGAATGCTTGGAGAGGGACGTAAGTACTTGCTCTCCCACCACTGCACACAGTTTCTACATAACTTCTTAATGACCACTATGCAGCATGTTGAGCAAAGCAACAAAAGCAGTAGTGAATCAAAGTTAACAAAATAAGGAGGAGGAGAACCAAACAAAAAAATCACGTATATGAAGAAAGAACTGGGACAGTGATCGTTCCTGACCAGAGAGCACCATGCCTAACACACAGGAAACACTTAATATTGTAAATAAATTAAGAGAGCTGTAGAAGTATCTGTCCATAAGGATAAATGTGGATCCTTGTCATCCTCCTTCTATCCTTCTATCCTATTTCACATTTCTTCCTCAGGGACACTTTGTCATCCACTGAACATTTATTTGCCTACCACGGAGATGTTCTTTTCTCCAGAAGGTTCCGTTTCCATTTCCTCTCCTTATAAGAAATACTCATGGAAAATAGCTTAGCACTATTATCACTATTTAACTGAATGCTACTTTTCAACTTTATCAAAGGCCTAAAGAACCTATTTGGAGAAAGCAATGGCACCCCCTCCAGTACTCTTGCCTGGAAAATCCTATGGATGGAGGAGCCTGGTGGGCTGCAGTCCATGGGGTCGCTAAGAGTTGGACACAACTGAGCGACTTCACTTTCACTTTTCACTTTCATGCATTGGAGAAGGACATGGCAACCCACTCCAGTGTTCTTGCCTAGAGAATCCCAGGGACGGGGGAGCCTGGTGGGCTGCCGTCTATGGGGTCATACAGGGTCGTACACAACTGAAGCGACTTAGCAGCAGCAGCAAAGAACCTATTAGAAGCACTGTCTAGTAGATCCTAAGACTGTCGAGTCGTCTAAAGGAAAATAATGTCTTGATGTCATACTTACTGTAATATATAAAAACATTTACACACACACACATTCAGTTAAGCAAAGTAGAAGGAGAATAATTATAATATTGTTTAAGGACATTAACATAAAACGAAAATTCTAATTTTTCCAAGCAAGAATTTAATTAAAATAGAAATTTGTTTCTCAAAAGTAACTGGCAGTGTACACTAGGGATTTTGAAGGCTGGAACATATACCCTTTAAAGAAAATGAAATTACACACAGAAACTCTTCATTTTGTCCAAGATTAAAGTCAAAACCCCACTGTTATGATTCATGAAATCCTTACAGCTTTTTCTAGATTTTACTGGTACAGATACCCCTGGTGCTCTCTTCAAGTAATCACTGACCACTAAGCCACCTGAAAAAGGAGGAAGACAATCACTCTTAAAAAGTAAAGGATTTGGTTGTAAGTGGAAGCTAACTGAGAGCTCCAAAAGAGGGGCATCAGTGAGACTGTGTCAAGAAGACAACTCCATCAGTGTGCACATGCCTAAGGTAATCGGATTCAAATCAGCTACATGGATGGTACCTTTCTTCAGCCTCCCATATATTATTAAAATGAAATTTTGAAATTGAATTTCAATGCTGTTCAGAAAAACAGAGCACAGTGCAGTGTTCTTTAGCACTTCCCTACAAACACACACAGGGTTCAGACCAGCCTCTGCATTTGCCCAACACCAAGAGACAAACCTAGACATCAGCAACTACCTATAAAGAAAGGATCTTCAGCGTTAGGTCTTCTGGGATAACCTGCGTCATCAGAGAGAATTAATATACCAATATCTCTGTTTTCTCCTGTGAAAAGTGACTGAAGGATCTAAGCAAACCTTAAGTCATGTAGCCTCTTTAGATTTATTCATTTTAATTAAAGAGAGATTTATTGGCATCTGAGTCATTTGTATTAATACATATATATATTTATGTTTAATCAAAAAGGCACATAGGTACAAAAAATTCATTCCTGTCACTTGAAATACCTAAAACCATTTGGTTAGAGCCATAAATTTACTTTATATGGGTCTCTATTCAAAATTAGTATTTGATGAAGAATTATAAAGAGACATATCTAGTCTGAAAGGTAACTCTGTGCCATGGTCTTTCCACTTTTCATCTGTCACCATCATTTTTTCTTGTCATAAAATACTTCTATTGCTTTGAAAAAATGGTTCAATTCTCTTTGTAAAAAAAAATAGTCCAACCTAAAATCGAGATTCGCTATATTAGAAGCTTGTGTAATTCATTTGGTCCATGTAATTTCCAGCATATCCACAAACCAGCTGAACATCTGACAAACAGACTACATCACCGAGGTTCTTTATCAAGGGGCTCCTAGTTGATTTTTTTTTTTTTTGCCTTTCTTTTAATTGGAGGATAACTGCTTTACAGTATTGTGTTGGCTTCTGTCATGTAATAACAGGAATCAGCTGTATATACAGATATGTCCCCTCCCTCTTGAACCTTCCCACCTCCACCTCATGTTCCCAAACCATCTCACAAATAATCTGCTGTATAACAGATAGAGAAAATCTTGCTAAATCCTAACTTTAAATCAAATATTTGCATTTGGCACACACATCCTTGTAAATGAATGTTCAGTTCCAAGGAACAATATATAAATAGAATTGATACCTGAGGACATATGTTTATGAGGGAATCTGTGTAAATTCAGAGGACTTACAGCAATGCCTTAGAAAGCACCTTAATGCAATCATGGGGATTAATATCATTTTGCTTCAGTAGCATATATGAGATTTTTACAAAATCAGGAAGTGGAGAACAATGACTCATTTAAAAGCTGTGTGTCAATGTCCCTCAGTTGCGTGTGAGAGCCAAGCCTGAAGAGAGTTAACAAAATGAGAACAGACAGAATCAAGAAAATGAAGTCTTATTTCTCTCCCTCTAGAATCTAGAATTTTATTTGGTTCCACATCCTCCAGTTTTGGTTTTTGTTTTTTTTTTTCCAGAAAAAGGACTCCACAGACAGTCTCTAAATGCAGGCAGAAAATTGTGACGTTACCATATGATTTAAATAGACTTTCCCTTGATTTGAAGATATCTCACATAAACTCCATAATACTAAATATTTATAGGTATATGCTCTTGAATTTTCTACTGTACTTTTTAGTATCAAGAAAATAACTCTTTGTTTTCGTATTCACATGTAAGAAGTTAGCTTCAGCTACACAGACCTCACAGTCCCTCACAACGACAGAGAGAGCTGAGGCACAGCTGCACCTTTTAGAAAGAACAAGTACTTTCCAAATCCAAGATCTCAAAAATCTTGCTTTAAAATATGTAATTACAAATTTACTTACATTTATCTTTTGCTCTACCTGCTTGGTCTGCTTCAGTGTATGACCTCAACAGAGAGGAAAACTAACTTTTTAATAAAATAATCTGGATTCCAGCAGATATATAAGAAACTGGTGAGGGGGTGTGACCTAAAGGCAATAGTGTAACATTTTACTATTGATGAACTCTCGCAAGCCACATCTAATTCCTTATGCCTGCTTCTTCTTTACCCACTGTTATCACTTTAATGTGTTTAGGGGAATTGTATGGCATAGCTCCAACCACAGGTCAGTAGCCACCTCCTCTACTGGGTCCTTTAACCCCTCTATCTTGCTTTCTAATCTATGTGTGCTTTCATTCTCTACCTACTCCCTCTTTATAAGAGTTCATTTATCTTTACAATGAACATAGACAAAGAATTACTCAAGAAAGAATGTGAAAAGTGATGCTGATGTAATGTTGGCTACTATTGCAATTTTGAATGTGCCATTATGGTTTCCTTTATTTTAGACATTTCACACACAAAGAAATTGTAAGTAACTACATGGGAGGATGCAAGGGGAAAAAAGGAACCCCAAAATACGACATAGAGCAATTTACGCAAGACTTCATGCTAAAGTAAACAGAGAGTAACCAGATTCTGATGGAACACGTATCTAAATATGAAGTGCAAATAAAATAAACTGGGAGGATCAACACATGTTGGGAACAGTATAAACTGCAGCTTGAACTAATAAGGGTTTGGATCTATTTAGTTATGCCAAATTGAAATGTATCTACAAAGTGAACTCTGGTTTTCTAAAACTGTGGTTTAGATGCACTGAACATTTAAGCAGATCTCACACTTTAATCACTTTAAATCATGCTTTTGTGGCTTAAGGGTACTGATGCTCTTGTGCACATGCACAAAACACTGAAGCCAGGAGTTATATATATATATACCTTTACATTTTAAATCATTTTATAATTGGGAAGAATAAATTTTCTGTTATATTTTCCTATAATTTTCTACCATTTTTGTCATTAGTTTCTCTATCTAAATCATTTAAACTTCAGTGCATTTGGTTTGTACAATTCATTGGCAATAAGGCATAGAAGCAAACCTGATTATTAGACCAAAGGTGTAGTCTGAAGTCACCAAAATACTGTTTATAATATAATGTATCATCCTAAAAGTGATCCAGTTTGCTTTTATGCACCTCACAACCTGTACCATGCTCATTCTTCTGGAGGCAAGTGTTTGGGGCAGAAAGTTCATTGTAACACACAGGTTATTTCCCATAACAATCACTTGTATTTTTGTTAAGAACATTAACATTTCTTTTACAGAAATTTTCTTTTACCAGCTCAATTTCAAGCTGAATATTTCTCTTTTAGAAGATGCTAAATTTCCTCAGAGAGACCTAGTGGTCACATATGAGACTGTTCCTGCAGCCAGAATGATGTGTGGTGTGATTCTCTAACATGCCACGTCACTGCAACTCCACAAGCTAACAGCACTCACTGTTGTCCCTAGAAAACCACAGGTTTTGGAAGCACTGCCTTTGTGTCTGTGCCAGAATGAGTTCCTGTTGTTGGTTCCTGCCACAGATACTCATTCATGAGCCTTAACTTCACTCCTTGAACCTAAACTTCCTTGTAACGTGATGACTGTAAAGCAGAAAATTAAGAGTCTCCAAATGAAGGTCAGCTTGAGCTTACACACAAACATTTCTCCAGTTATCAGAGCTTGCTATTCACACTGGATAACTTCACTTACCCCTAACATTTCACAAGCATTTGCTGAAAGGTTGATAAATTGAAAAGATAGCATCTTCTTCTCTGCGTACTCCTTCACCAGCCTCCCCAAAATTGCCATGCTATATTATATAATACTTCCTTAGCCAGATTCCAAGAATTCTATAGGCTGTAATTTAATCCTAGGAAAACCAGAGGATATTAAATGATCTAAACTGTCTTAGGCAGAAATCTCCGATTTGGCTGCTCTTTGAAGTTTGTATCTGAAACTTTTTGATGTCTTAATATTGTTTTAGAAATTAGGGGGGGGAGTTGACTTTGTAAATCATTTTAGGATTGCAAAAATGACATTATGATGATGAATGGCACAAAGCTTTAAAAAAGTTTCTCTGAATATTAAATTAATCACAAACCAAGGCTGTCTAACATTAGCTCCTGATAACTTCGAGATCCTGTAGCATTCCAGATGCTCTATGAAACAGAAATATTCTGTCTTTATTATGAGCACCTTTCCACATCTGCAATTCCGTTATACAATAAAGTCTTGTTCTTTTGTTGCAAGATTGCCCTGGTTCATTTTTTTATTATTAATTTAAACCATGTGGGTAAAGGGTAATCCAGTAAGCCATAGGATTTCAGATCAGAGCTTTCATACAATCACATGTAACATCAAACATCTGGATATTTAGATGAATAGGGATGGGGGAAAGCTAACAAGACCTAAAGCACTATCTGAATGAATAGTTTTTAATTGTATATCATATTATTCACTTTGAATACAATACTTCCTTAACATACCTTCTTTAAACAATGGCCAGGTTAGAATAGAAATAAAAATTCATAACCCAACTGTATCAGTCATATGTTAAGGCATAATAACCAAATAGTTTTTTAGTAAAAAAGACCTTAGAGTTATTGCTATAAATTGCTTGAGTAACCTAAAATCACTTTTATTATGTATAAAAACAAGCTTAACAATCCATTTAAAGAGAACATGATCTAAAAGTTTTCCAGAAGCACTAAGTCACAGTGTTGTCTATTTAACATAAAACCTGTCCAGTAACATTTTACCTCTGAGACATACTGCTCAATTATGCACAACAATTAATATTAGCTTTCCTCTTTTTTTTTTTTTTTGCCAGTCCCTGCCCTTTTCTAACCCTACTCATTAAACTTTGGGGGAAATAGTCATAATTGTATACAGTTGGGAAAAAAAATCTGTTGGCTTGTTTCAAATTTTTACATTTTTCCAAGGTACCTAAAACTTGCAAACAATAAATAAGGGAAATGTTTAAGAAGCTTGCCAATGAACGATGCTCTCGAGTTTTAGAAATCTGTTTAAAGCAGAAAATATACCCAGAAATTTAAGCAAAACTAGTAAGTCTTACTAAATACATTAGATTAATATTATTTAGTGCTAAATTGATATTCAGAAGAGTAAAACATTTTATTCAATACCAAGAGGGGAGACATAATGGGTCCATCCAAAAATTGTTGGATGTTGACCCCCCAAATCATAATGTGTCCACTCCAGTCCAAATCAATTTCTCAGGCAGATACCACAGCAGCTAGTCTTGAAGGTTTGCCTGAGTGGATGTTATTTGCATTCTGCAATCCAGATGCTGTGTATTTTACTGCAGATGCCAGGTGTGGACATTCAAAAGTAAAAACATAAAGATCAAAGAAACAAAGGCTGATCCTATTGAAATATTTAGCCACAAGTTATTCACATGACTAGAGACTTTTTGTTTCATGAGGTGTTTACATCCTTTGTGGTTAAAGCTATTTATTACCTTTGAAAACAGTTCACCTTCCTTTTTGGAATACCACAGAGTGTGACATGGCCTTAATGTGTGTTAAGGGAACATCCATGTTTTGCAATGGAAATCAATACCACAATTACTGCAAAAATAAATTCAATCATTTGAAAATATACAAACAGGCTGGGTTAAAATTTCTCATATTCTAACAACATATACATAGTCCCCAAAAGAGAAAGGAATAAAAATATGTCTCACAAAATAAAAACTTTACTCTAGAGTCCCACAGAGAAATGCTCAACATGCTCTGGAGGGTGATGAAAGAATTTCTGGGAAATACACTCTTTAACATTATAAGAATTAAATCATTTTCAGGTTCATCAAATTTATCTGCAACTGCAAACACATTTGGCTCCTTTTCTTTCAGGTCTTTTTTGACCAACAGATCACTGCAATAATAAGTTTCAAGCTTTGTCCAGTCCTTACTATTCAGAAACTATTCATTATTTCCTGCTTCTTATCCTAATTATCACAGATATTTATAAATCATTTAAGATTTATAAATCATATAAAGAGAGGGCACACACGATCCCCTTGAACATTTGATTTTCACACAATTGCCATAACATCCCACAAGCCTGAGAAACAATCAGAAAGTATTCTGATTGTCTAATGCTGCATATCAATCAGCTCAAAAATGTAATGCCTAAAATATTTTTTTATTTGACACAATTTGTGGCTTCCCAGGTGGCACTAGTGGTAAAAATCCACCTGCCAACACAGCAGACATAAGAGACGAGGGGTCAATCTCTGAATGAGGAAGATTCCCTGGAGGAGGGCATGGCAACCCACTCCAGTGTTCTTTCCTGGAGAATCCCACAGACAGAGGAGCCTGGTGGGCTACAGTGCATAGGGTCACACCGAGTCGGATAAAACTGAGCAACTGAACACACATACATATACATACATAAACACACACACACACACTGGATTACAGTCAGAGCATCTGAAGACTTCTTCACCATGTTCCTGATGCCTGTGTTAATGTAGCTGGAACAGCTCCGGGTGAACTAAACATTCACTGCGCTCTCCATGTGGTCACCTAGGCTTCTAAGCAAGGCTCACAACACACTTGGTTTTCTTTTTACATGGAAGCTGGCTCCCCTCACAATGAACATTCCAAGAAATTATCATTGGAAACAGCCAGTTACTTAAAAGCTAGGCTTGGAAACAGACACAAGGTCACACTGTCATATTGCATTAATCAAAGAAGTCACAGAGGTGGGGAAAAGATCTTACCTTTCAATAGGAGAAAGGTCAAATAACCTGTGAGCTCCTGGCTGGAAATAAATCCTTAATCTTGAACTTTATTTTTTTTTTAATTAATTTCCAAATTTCTAAAAGAAGAAAAGTTTAAAGGCAGCGAAATTCAATATGCTTAATCATGTTCATGGGCTTCCCTGTGGCTCAGCTGGTAAAGAATCTGCCTGCAATGCAGGAGACCTGGGTTCAATCCCTGGGTTGAGAAGATCCCCTGGAGAAGGGAAAGGCCACCCACTCGAGTTTTCTGGCCTGGAGAATTCCATGGACTGTATAGTCTATGGGGTAGCAAAGAGTCGGACACAACTGAGTGACTTTCACTCACTCACTCACCCAATCATGTTCACAGGAAGAAATTTATTTTCCATTAGAAATTCAAATTTTAATTGAATTTAATTAGAGTACATAATATTGACTAGTGGTCATTTTTTATGGTAGCCTCTAGTATGAAAATCTGATAGTGGTTATTTATGGATCATAAATTCAACTCAGTCCAGATGAATTGGCAAAGATATCAAGATCAAGCCCAGGTCTCCCTCACTGCAGGTGGATTCTTTACCAGCTGAGCCACCAAGGAAGCCCAAGAATACTGGAGTGGGTAACCTATTCCTTCTCCAGTGGATCATCCCAACCAAGGAATTGAACCAGGGTCTCCTGCACTGCAGGCAGATTCTTTACCAACTGAGCTACCAGGGAAGACCCTAGAGTACATAATGGTGACCAGTGGTCCTTATTTATGTTAGCCGGTAGTATGAAAATCTGATGGATGGTTTTATTTATGGATCATAACTTCAACTTGGTCCAGATGAATTGGCAATGATACCAGGGTTCAAGACTATAGAGAAGAAAATGTCAGTCTTTCCACAGTACTAAAATTATTCTTTAAAGTAAGATTCTATGATAGCAAGGAAAAAATGCTCCTTTCAAATGACTTTATAATGATAGCAACAATTTTCATATACTTCCATGGGAGAATTTTTCTTTCCATAAGTATTTTTTAATGACTATTTAAACAATACTCAATATTCACACAAAATTTAGACCACACTATAATGGTTTGATTCACTTCATTAACAAGTCTGTGGGAAAATCAGTGGCCCCTTAATTTGGGATTAAAAGGTTTCTTCCTCTGGCCTTTAATTTAAATTCCCAGGGAGAAACATAGGATATGAGTCTTTAAATACATGAATGAAGACTATCTCAAATGTAGCATTAACAGTGCTGTTTTATGCTGAATAAATCTATGTCCCAGTCCATAAGGGTAATAGCATGAGGAATGTTTGTGATAAATAGGAGATCTGTTAGCTCACCACTGGGAAAGAGGATAAAGTGCGTAAATGCATACTATAAACTACTGCGTGGCAACAGGAAAATTCTGAATAGATATAAAAAGAGTAACATTGATCTTTTCAAAAATGCTGAATAGAAAAAAAACAAGAAACTAAATTAGATTTATATAATAATATAACATGTAAACCAACAAACCATACAACAATATAGTTTTTACAAGAATAATTACAAACAGAAGGATACACCTCAAACACGCTCTAAGGCTGCCCATAAAGGTGAAGACACAAGAGGGAAACTGCAGATAAAATGGAGTAATTTTCATAAGTAGAGAAACTTTGCACAGACCAATGTCAATGATTTGTCATAAACTGACTAGTTATGTTTGACTTGGCTCTCTTCATGAAATAAAATGTCATCCAATTACTGTCAATTATAAAATTAAACACAACTAGATCTTACAGATTCCACTATAGACACTGATATAGACAACTAGCTATTGATTAAATGTCATGTTGGGCAAATGAAACTATTAGATCCTTGTACATAAAACTAGCTGTATCAGAGTAATTGTTTCTAATAGGGAATCAAAAGCACCTGCTAGTCTTCCATGATTTATTCACCTCTCCAGCTCAAGTTAATGGATGCTTTAAAACATATTTTAAATATAGACCTAAGTCCAAATGACCACTTCAAGAGATTGATCAAGAAGTCATATTAACTTAGAAAAGATGGTGGGTAGGAAGCATAAGAAATCTGTCTCCTTATCTAGGCAACAATTGCACTAGTAGAATCTGTCTGACATAACTATTCTGAAACTCCAAAGTCTAATGAGGGTTTGTAACTCCTAGGAGAAGGGCTGGAGGGTAAATTGTAGTTAATTTTTATTGGTTTCAGCTCTTAGCATAATAGCAGCTACCCGTGCTTACCCAATCCTACTCCTGAGCTCCATAGCCAACAGCCATGCAGACTTTCCAGAAGCAGCTTGGACACAGTTCGCAGGAACCACAGTGGGTAAAAAAGGACCTTTTCCTGCAAATATTGGGGATCTGTGCTCTGATCACTGATTACTGCTTCTAATCTAAGAGACGCAAAGAGGTGGGTGGTCATTTTGTAGTGTTTCTGCCCATTATTGCATGCCCCGGACCTACAAAACTCTTCGAAGAAACAGTGCAAGCTTCATGGCATTGGATTAGGCAATGACTTTTTGGATTTGACACCAAAGGCACAGAGAGCAAAAGGGAAAATGGGCCAACTGGACTTAGTGAAAATTTTAAAATAGTGCACACCAAAAGAAACTATCAGCAGATTAAAAATGAAATTCACAGAATAGGATAAAATATTTGAAAATTACATATCTGATAATTTATTAACACCCAAAATATATACAGAGAAGTCCTAAAACTCAAAACACAAACAAAAAGGTCAATTTGAAGATGGACAAAGGAGTTCAACAGACATGTCACTAAAGATATACAAATGGTGAATAAGCACATTTAAGATACTGAACATCACTAATGATTAGGAAAATACAAATCAAAACTACAATGAGATGTCCCCTCATATGTGTTAGGATGGCTATTATCATAAATACAGAAGATAACAAGTATTGTTAAGGATGTAGAAAAATTGGAATTCCTATACACAGCTGGTGGGAATATAAAATAGAATAGCTGCAGAAAACCATATGGCGGTTCCTCAAAAAATAAAAGTTGAATTACCCTTTGATTCAGCCATTCCACTTCTGTGCATGTACTCAAAAGAACTGAAAGCAAGAAATTGAGGAGATAGCCATACATGCATGTTCATAGCAGCATTATGCACAATAGCTTAAATATGGAAACAACCCAAGTATTCATTGGTAGGCCAATGAGTAAATAAAATGTGGTACATACATACAATGGAATATTATTCAGCCTTCCTATATGGGAAGAAAATTCTTATATATGCTAAAATATGGGTGGACCTTGAGAACATCAAGTGAAGTGAAATAGTCAGTTCAGTTCAGTCGCTCAGTCATGTCCGACTCTTTGCGACCCCATGAATTGCAGCACGCCAGGCCTCCCTGTTCATCACCATTTCCCGGAGTTCACTCAGACTCATGTCCATCGAGTCCATGATGCCATCCAGCCATCTCATCCTCGGTCGTCCCCTTCTCCTCCTGCCCCCAATCCCTCCCAGCATCAGAGTCTTTTCCAATGAGGCAACTCTTCGCATCAGGTGGCCAAAGTACTGGAGTTTCAGCTTTAGCATCAGTCCTTCAAAAGAATTCCCAGGGCTGATCTCCTTCAGAATGAACTGGTTGGATCTCCTTGCAGTCCAAGGGACTCTCAAGAGTCTTCTCCAACACCACAGTTCAAAAGCATCAATTCTTCAGCACTCAGCCTTCTTCACAGTCCAACTCTCACATCCATACATGACCACTGGAAAAACCATAGCCTTGACTAGACGGATCTTAGTCGGCAAAGTAATGTCTCTGCTTTTGAATATACTATCTAGGTTGGTCACAACTTTTCTTCCAAGGAGTAAGTGTCTTTTAATTTCATGGCTGCAATCACCATCTGCAGTGATTTTGGAGCCCCAAAAAATAAAGTCTGACACTGTTTCCACTGTTTCCCCATCTATTTCTCATGAAGTGATGGGACCGGATGTCATGATCTTCGTTTTCTGAATGTTGAGCTTTAAGCCAACTTTTTCGCTCTCCTCTTTCACCTTCATCAAGAGGTTTTTTTAGCTCCTCTTCACTTTCTGCCATAAGAGTGGTGTCAAAACCAGTCACAAAAGACAAACGCTATATAGTTCCACTTATATGAAGTACTTTGAGTAGTCAAAATCCTAAAGACATAAAGTATAATAGTAGTTACCATGAGCTTGTTGGTGGAATGGAATAAGGAATCATTGTTTAACAGGTATAGAGCTTTATTCTGCAACATGCAAAGACTTCTGGAGGTACTGGTGATGGGTGCACAAAAATGGGAACATAGCACGGGACTGTATATTTTAAGTGGTTAAGATGGTAATTTTTATGTTATGTGCATTGCATCACAATAAAAAAAAATTGAGGAAAGAAAGGGAGAAGGGGGAAAGAAAAGCTCATGGAAGTCCCAGATCTATTACAATTCTAAAATACAGCTAATAATATAGCATATTTCCAATTCCTTGATAAAAGTGAGACCAGTTGACTGAGAGTGATTTACTGTGACCATTGGCTCCGCCTTCTGGCTTGTGTTTAGAGCTGAAGAACTTTCTGTCTGATTGAAGTCTACAGAAGGCTGAAGACCCAGAGAACTCCTTTCACTACAAGATAACTGTTTCTTAAATTCAAGTTAGTACAGTATCTTTAAAATTCTAGTGGGTTTCTTTCTTATAAAATTACAATCCATATCACACTGTATATGAATGAATGAGAGTTGAATTACCAAGGAAAGGAAAACCTTATTCATGATCTAACTAGACAAGTATGAGAATATTTGAAAACTGAATAATTCAATCACTAACAATGCTTTTATACAGTTTTCTAAATGCAGAAAATTTTAAATCATTTTGACAGTATTATGTAAATTGGCTGCATATCTATAAGAAAATTTGAAGAACATTTTGTTGATAGTGATAAATTTAGAGATAATTTTCAATTTTGTAATACTCCTTTGAATTCAATATTGATAATTCTGAGTTAACACAACAATTAGTGAACTTAACTTAGACATGGGTTTGAAACCTGTGTGTGTTCCTATCAATTTCTCTAAAACAGATGAGTTTCACAAATGTGAATGTTAAAGGAAAATGATTTGGGGTTCTCAAGCTTTTTTGAAAACATAAGTATATCTGGAACAATTTGGTTATATGAATTCTTTTTCAACTATAGATTTTATGAAAGTTAGATATGGATCAAATTCATTCAGTGAAAATTTAGTACCCAAATTGAGATGCCCTGTGAGTGCAAAATATACATTGGATTTTGAATACTTAGCATTAAAGTAATATAAAAGTTCATTAATTTTTATATTAACTGTTAAAATGGTAATATTTTGATATATCACATTCAATACATTATTTAAACTAATTTCACCTTTCTTTCTATATGTGGCTAGGTGTCAGTTATCAGCTTAATGTTTCTGAGCTCCAAATTCACTCTCAGTACTTGCTCTGTGATACTGGACTGAACTTTTAGAGCATTTTGTCTTTCCTGTCCACATACTTTTAAGTTGAGGGTGTTGGACACTGCAGGATGAAGGGAACTGCCTCTTGATTCTGATTGCTGAGATTTTGGTTTTCATCTTGCTCTCGCAGAACAGTAAAGGGCTGCAGGAGACCCAGGTTCCATCCTTGGGTTGCCAACATCCTCTGCAGAAGGGAATACAACTCACTCTAGTACTCTTGCCTGGAGAACTCACAGACAGAAGAGCCTGGAGGGCTAAAGTCCATGAACAGTCATCAGCAAAGTGGATGTTTGAGGACATCTGGTGGCACTCTGCTCTAGCCAGATATTCAGAGCACAGTCCCTGAACAAACTCACAGCCCCACCCCCGGCCAAGCAATCATCTTCCCTTCAGATACTGTGTGCGTGCGCGGGTGCTAAGCCGCTTCAGCCGTGTCTGACTCTTTGAGACCCTATGGACTCAGCCCACCAGGCTTCTCTGTCCTTGGGATTCTCCAGGTAAGAAGACTGGAGTGGGTTGTCCCTGCTCTCCTCCAGGGGATCTTCCCCATCCAGGTATGAACCCGGGTCTCCTGCATTGCAGGTGGATTCTTTACCGCTGAACCATGGGAGGAAGCCCCTCCTTTCGGATAGAGACACTGCACACTTCCGGTCTCACAACTGTTAAGAGCGCCTCAACCTTTCCTGAGTATCTGCCTACCAACCGTGGCTCCATCACACTTCCAAGGATTGTTTCTTGCTGCTCAGGAACACTGGACCATCTCTGATCCAGGCAACCCAGGAAACTTCTGGGCCATCCAGTGGCTGAAACCACACAGCTCCAGAGGAGTCTGAAACTCACTCTTGGAATAGGGCTCCCCTTCCAAAGTTATCCTTCCTTGAGTACTCTCTCAGCTCTAGGATACCTTTTAAAGTTCTTTATACCTTCATATTTACTCTCCTTTCTTAGCTTGACAATTATTTATATTAAATTTTCCCTGTTTATATCACTATGTGATTTTTATCTCCTGTTTGGACTCAAACTGTTATAGGTACAAATATGGCTTGCATTACATTGATTTTATGGCACCCCACTCCAGTACTCTCGCCTGGAAAATCCCATGGACGGAGGAGCCTGGTAGGCTGCAGTCCATGCGGTCGCTAAGAGTCAGAGACCTGAGCGACTTCACTTTCACTTTTCACTTTCATGCATTGGAGAAGGAAATGGCAACCCACTCCAGTGTTCTTGCCTGGAGAATCCCAGGGACGCCGAGCCTGGTAGGCTGCCGTCTATGGGGTCGCACAGAGTCGGACACGACTGAAGTGACTTAGCAGCAGCAGAGCATACAACTAGCAAAGACAAGGAGAGAGCAAGTAGTATAAAAATCCTGAAAACAATTATTAAACTTTAAATAAAATTAAGAACTGAAAGCAATTTCAAGTTTAAAGATGAAATGCTTAAACTGGAAACTCCGGATGATAATGAAATATGATTTACTTACTAAGATCCAAAATTTTTGTTGGAAAATTCTGGGAAGTCTTACTAGATTGATTATAGTATTTATTCCACTGAAAGGTGATTTAATTTCTACACCTCAACTAAAGAGAAGAATGAAGATAAAGAGGTAGATATGCCCCCCAAAAAAATTGAGAGTAAAACTGACAAGTTAGTCTTTATCCAAAACAAACATGCTTGAAAAGGCCAATGTAATACTGAAAATTATACCAATTTGTACAAGTAAGCTGCTGCTGCTGCTACGTCACTTCAGTCGTGTCCGACTCTGTGCGACCCCAGAGATGGCAGCCCACCAGGCTCCCCCATCCCTGGGATTCTCCAGGCAAGAACACTGGAGTGGGTTGCCATTTCCTTCTCCAATGCGTGAAAGTGAAGTCGCTCAGTCATGTCTGACCCTCAGCGACCCCATGGACTGCAGCCTTCCAGGCTCCTCTGTCCATGGGATTTTCCAGGCAAGAGTACTGGAGTGGGGTGCCATTGCCTTCTCCAGTACAAGTAAGCAGTTATGCTCAAATACGAATATTTGGATGGGAAAATGGTTTATTTGTTTACTCCTTACAAACTGCTAGTCATGGATTCAAGTAGCATAAATGAGCACAAGTTAAACCATAAAATAAAACCATATTTTAACTTTATAATGTGAATTTAGGTAAGCAACCTAAACCTTCAGATAAAAAAATGCACTGCTTAGAAATCTATTATACTCCTTAGAAAAAGAACTAATCATTATAGCCTATCAAGAATGACCCCCACCAAATAATTAAAAGTTAGAAAGAATCTCATTTTTTTAATTTAATTTTTATTTTATTTTGGAGTATAGCTGATTGACAATGCTGCATTAGCTTTAGGTGCACAGCTAAATGGTTTGGTTATACATATATTCATTCCTTTTCAGATTCTCTTCCCACATAGGTTAGTACAGAATACTGAGTAGAGTTCCCTGTGCTACATAGTAGTTAGTTTCTGCTGTACAGAAAAGTGAATCAGATACACACACATCCCTTCTTTTTGGACTTCCTCCCCATTTTGGTCACCACAGAGCACTGACTAGAGTTCCTTGTGCTATACAGTAGGTTCTCATGAATTCTCTAGTTTAAACATAGTATCAGCAGTACATATGTGTTAATCCCAATCTCTCAATTCTTTCCAACCTCCCCTTTCCACTGGTATCCATACTTTCATTCTCTACAAAGAACACCTCATTATTGTTAAGACAATATCTAACACTGCCTAAATGATTAATGTTATAATAACATTGATTTCATGTTTTATGGGAAACAATGATATCACTGTCAAAAAATACTAATTAATTTTCTTCTATGTGTCTAAAAATGCAATTATTTTGATTTTTCCACATCAATAATAATGATCTCCCTAACATGCAGATAGATTAAAGACCATCATATTAATCAAAAACAATACTCATTGACTAGAAAAGGAAAGGACTTTCACAGAAATGTCAATTTCAACAAACTCCAACTATAATTTCTGTCACGTAAGGACCAGGATATTAAACCATCAAAAAATAATCCATGAGAAAACTGCTGATTCCATGCTTTGGGGACTGAATATAGCCTGAAAAAATACATTTCAGAAAGTTTATTTAGTATTATGTAACTACTTCGGTTATGTGGTTTTCATATTTTTTAGTCTATTTACTAAAACCACTGTTCCTACACTTCATTGCTCACCACATAGAGATGTTTTCCAAGCTTTAAAAATAATAGAATCAACATTAAATTTCATCAAAGTGCAGAATAAGAATTGCATTAGGTTATATACTGAAGATAAATGTAACCAAGACATTTCTAAAGGCATGCTCAGTATATGTAATCCATTAGAATAATGATTTAAAATTATGATATGAAGACCTTTTCCAGAGTTACTAAATTTTTAGTAGCATTTGTAATATTTTCTGTATTATGCAAATCATTTCTGACTACATTTAGCATTATTTCAGCCCATATAATTTTAATTAAGTTTAGCATTTTGATGATAAAAACCATACCTATCTATTGATTTCTATCCTAGCCTGTTTAAGTATTTAATAGATTAATGGCAATAAAAAGATTAGTAGTCAAATTAACATTTTCATGACTATCATTATTTATCAATAAAGGCAGGATGATAAGAGTGATGTATGTACATTTCCCCTTCCATTTATAGAAAACATTCTTAGGAAATTAAGCTCTGAAATGAAGAAAATATATGTGCTATAATTTCAGATTTGGTTTTAGCCACTTGTTCAAAAAACTGTATTATAGAAATGACTATCAATTTTCCCTCTAAACTGTCTAAATTATCATCATTGTTTTCAAAACCAAAAAGCTAAAACACATCAATGAAATGAATACTCAGGTTCAATGAAATGAATACTCTGGTTCAATGAAATTATCATCATAGACTTAAAATTCATAAAAGACGATTCAGTAACTGTATAAGTAAATATATTAATACATTCTTCAGCACAGTGCGTGTGGATGTGTGTGAATGTGCATATATGTGTGAGAGACGACTGCAGCTAGAATCCATTAAGAAATAATGCACCAATACACTGAGGAAACCATAACTGAAAAAGACAGTGCACCCCAGTGTTCATTGCAGCACTATTTACAACAGCTAGGACGTGGAAGTGACCTGTCCATTGACAGGTGAATGGATAAGGAACTTTTGGTACATTTAAATAATGGAATATTAAAAGTGAAAGTGAAATGAAAGTGTTTATCGCTCAGTCATGACTGACTCTGCGACCCCATGGACTGTGGCCCGCCAGGCTCCTCTGTCCATGGAATTTTCCAGGCAAGAATGCTGGAATGGGTAGATATTTCCTTCTCCATTTCTTTCTGACCCAGGGATTGAACCCAGGACTCCTACATTGCTGGCAGATTCTTTACCATTTGAGCCACCAGGGAAGCCCAATGGAATATTACTCAGCTATAAAGAGAAATGCATTTGAGTCAGTTCTAATGATATGGATGAACCTAGAGCCTATTATACAGAGGGAAGTAAGTCAGAATAAGAAAGACAAACATTTATATTAAGGTGTATATATATATATATATATATATATGTATGTATGGAATCTAGAAAGATAGTACCGATGATCCTACTTGCAGGGCAGCAAAGGAGATACGGACATAAAGAACAGATTTTTAGACACCGTGGGGGAAGGAGAGGGTGGAATGATTTGAGAGAAAAGCACTGAAACATACATATTACCATATATAAAACAGATAACCAGTGAGAGTTTGCTGTACGATACAGGGAACCCAAAGCCAGTGGTCTGTGACAACCTAGAGGGGTGGAGTGGGGAGAGAGGTGGGAGGAGGGTTCAGGAGGGATGAGACATATGTATACCTGTGGCCAATTCAAGATGATGTATGGTGGAAAGCATGATAATATTGTAAAGTAATTATCCTCTAATTTAAAAAAAAAAGAATAAAAAAAAATAAATGATAGCACCATATCTCAGAACCTCAGGAGTCATTTAGGAGATCACTTATACACAAACTTAGAACACAGTTCTCAGCATTGACTATATCCTGACAATATCAGGGTGCTAAGAAAACATTCAACATCAGCTGCAGTAATCAGACCTGTACACATCAGATTTCCATCACTTGCCACAATATGAATTTCCACAATATAGAGAAGATGGATGGAAAAGATTTTTCTTTTCAATGAAAGTGATACTTTAATCATTATCTTTCAAAACTCAGGGAGCAATCTTTGGTGAAATATGTTTAAAAATCTATTCCATTTTCTAGTATAAAATTTATCCAACTTCAATATCACCATGTTTTTATTTTTATAATTTATATAAAACAAAGTTTCACAGGCTAATAGAGTAACACATCTTTCATCTTTGATTCTATGGAATCTAACTTTGTTTAAACCACATACTATAAGGTTAGAAAGAAAGGAAAATCAAAGTAAAAGTTTACTATTTAGGCAATATTACTCTCCTAATTAATAAGTTTCTACTGTAATTGCACACTAGAGTCACTTGACAAATTCAACTTAAATGCTGATTTAGTTTTTTTGTACTATTATACCACTATCAAGAGTTTTTCAACTCACAGATAATTCTAATACACAGCCAGACTTAAACCATGAATCAAAATATTTAGCATACACAGTATCCTGGATAGGGTACCCTTAGTCTACTACCCGCAGATATTCTGATTCCATAATTCTAGGAATGGTCTAAGAATCTACCTTTTAGCCAAGAGGTCATTCTGAGATAGGTGTTTTACAGGTCAAATGAGCATGGTTGTCCTAAATTTAAGACCAAGCTTTGCATTTTTTCCAATCTCTGTTTATCAAGGCTTATCTAAAGTACACCATTCCCCCACTCCAGTACCAGAGGGGTAAAAAGAGAGAGTCAGGAAGGAGAGGGAGATCAGAGAGTGGTTGACATGGGAGGACTCCAGCACTTTCATAACTTTCATATAACCTAACGAAGAGAAATAAGAAAAGAAGATACCCAGATGAGCAGAAGATCCACCTGTGCAAGTTTTACCCACTGGGACTGTAATCCAATAAAATGTCCTAGAACCGTTGCACCAGAAATTACTTCTCATAGGGTATGAAATAAGAGGAGGACTGAAGAGAGGCCCTGTGTACCTCTAAAGGCCAGTGTAATTATTGTAACTGAAAAAATAAAATCTCAGTTGATTTCTTCAGAACTGTAGTAGCAAGCCATGAACTTTAATTCTTCATAAATTTAAATTAAAATCCTAAAGGTGACATATTTTAGGATGTAAAATGTAAAACTTCATCCCACAGTGATTACAACATTCATCAAAATCAACCTGCTCTCCTTAGAAAACTGTGAAATGAAACATTCCAGGCCAATATTTTACTGAGATAATACAAGTAAACCACTGCTTTAGTCAGATATTAACCATAACCACATCCTATTGGACAAAGGAGTGACTCCTTCTGGGTATTCATGATAAGAAGTAAAACTGGTTGTTTCAATGCAACAAAATGTCTTGGTCTGGCCCGAGACATACTAAAAGAAATATTTGGTCTGAAGTAGATGCCTGTGTGTAGAACAGACAGCAAAGAGGTAATACTGCAGCCACTCCACCTGACTCAGATCCTGTGAGTGCCTGCCGCTCCCAGCACCACGGACCCCCAGCAGAGAACATGCAGGGCTTTGGGGTCCCTCGTCACGACCGGTGGACAACCTCCACAAGTCCCACCACGTGCTCCTGCTGCCCACTCCACCCAGCATGTGCATACGGTGGCCCTCAAAATGTTGCCAATCACACCGCCCCACCGACAGGCCCCACTAATGGAAGGCCTAGGCCTTCCTGTTCAGTTCAGTCCAGTCCTCACTCGTGTCCTACTCTCTGCAACCCCATGGACTGCAGCATGTCAGGCTCCCTGTTCATCACCCATTCCCCAAGTTTACCCACACTCATGTCTATTGAGTCGGTGATACCATCCAACCATCTCATCCTCTGTCATCCCCTTCTTCTTCCGCCTCCAATCTTTCCCAGCATCAGGCTCTTTTCAAATGAGTCAGCTCTTCGCATCAGGTGGCCAAAGTATTGGAGTTTCAGCTTCAAAATTAGTCCTTCCAATGAACACTCAGGACTGATCTCCTTTAGGATAGACTGGTTGGATTCCCTTGCAGTCCAAGGGACTCTCAAGAGGCTTCTCCATCCCTCTGGGTCGTCTCAGTGCACCAGCCCCAAGCATCAGTAATTAACCTCCGATTAAAATAAATAAATTTATATTTAAAAATTAAAATTAAAAAAAAGAGGCTTCTCCAACACCACAATTCAAAAGCATCAGTTCTTTGGGGCTCAGCAGATGGTGACTGCAGCCATGAAATTAAAAGACGCTTGCTCTTTGGAAGAAAAGCTATGACCAACCTAGGCAGCACACTAAAAGCAGAGACATTTCTTTGCCAACAAAGGTCCGTCTAGTCAAAGCTATGGTTTTTCCAGGAGTCATGTATAGATGTGAGAGTTGTACCATAAGGAAAGGCCTTCCGGGCCTGCCTGAATCCCAGCACTACCAACCCCAAAGCCACTCCGGAGACTGAGGCCAAAACCAAGGGGCAAACCGGCGGGGCTGACCCAGTCAGCCACTCAGCGCCCAGAGCGAGCCAGGTGATGAGGAGCGTCCGATGGCCCTGTTTAGAAACTCCTTAATCCCCAAGAAGGCCACTGGAGACCTTCCGGGTCAACCTACAGCCAGCCAGGTGGGCCGGCATTCGACCCGCCTCCCGCCCGGTACCTGCAGCCACTTGCCTACCTGTACCGCGAGAGCTCTGCACCGGCGGAAGAGGAGCTCTTCACGCGGGATCATGGGTGTGGGCGAGAGCGCCGCTCTTATCAAGGGCTAGAGGAGCTCCAGGAAGAAAGCATGCGCAGTGCGGCCGAACTTGCTGCCGGCCCGCAAGCAGTTGTGGGCTGTAATCTCCAAGTGGCCCCCTTTAAAGCTTAATATTATAGCAACAGTTAGGATAGAGCCATGGCTTTTTGAAAAGGAGATTATTATGAGATCTGAGGGTCAATGAATAAACTATGGCAAGAAGATGAAAACAAAATAAGCAAGAGAAAAGGCCCAGTGTGGAACTCTGAAAAAGGCTAAGCCCCAGAGGCCCACTCTATTATTATATTGTTTGTGTTTGGGATGTTTATACTTAGATAAGAGAAAGCAAATTGACAATGGCTAACAATGGTAGTACTGCATTGCTTTAAATGAGGTTCACTATAGTAATTCCGAGGGCAGCACTGAACCAGCTCACAGTTTCCCTGTGAGCTGTTTCCCCAAAACACAGTTTTTGGTTTCCATAGCATGCCAGCTCCAAACCTGATATCCAAACAAGGTCAGAGTCACCAGATTCTGAGCTAGTGTTGCGAGCCTGCATGTTAAGTCACTTCAGTCGTGTCCGACTCTTTGCAACCCTATGGACTCTGGCCCACCAGGCTCCTCTTTGCATGGGATTCTCCAGGCAAGAATGGAGTGGGTTGCCATCCCCTCCTCCAGGGGATCTTCCCAACCCAGAGAAAGAACCTGTGTCTCTTGCAGCTCCTGCATTGCAGGCGAATTCTTTAGTGCTGAGTCGCCAAAGAAGCCGGTGAGCTAGTTTTAGGACAAAAGAAATCCTACAAGCCTTGTTTTAACTATAAAATGCAGATAAATTCATGGTAAGTTTAATTTAATAATAAATTCAGAACAATAAAGACAAACTTTAAAGACCATTTGACCATTTCTTCTTCTCTAGAATCTTAAAACTATAAGTATAGTATCCAGTCATTTCTGCTATCTTCAATGTGTCTACCATATTGTAACTATACCTTGTAATGAACTGAAAGAAATTTCCCATGTTCTGAAGATAATGAATCTGGAATTTTGACTGAAGATAATGGATCTGGAGATGGTGGTCCCAAGAGCCACCTCAAAGGACCATGGAGAAGAATAATATCATATCCACAGAACATTATCATAAATCCAGGTAGGTATTACAGATACTACATTTTGAAACCTGCAGAGATAGAGAAATAAAATGAGATAGTACTTTTATGGGAAAAAAATGTAGGGAGACTTAAGAATAGTTCTCTTGAGGTAGCGGTTGGTGGGTGTGGCAACTTACATTTAAAGATCCTCTAAGTTAATGCATGTGGGTGAGCCAACACGGCTCTAAAAGAGGGAAACAGGATAGGCTCACATTTTGACGGGAAAAGTATGTGATATCCTGAGGAAATGTATTTTTAAAAGTCTAAGAAGAGAAGAGCAAAAGTGTGTAACAAACAACTTTCCCAGATAAAATGTCTGATATAATTGCCACTTGGATGGGATGAGGGGAAACTTGTTTTGAAAATTAGAATTTCGTCGTGGCATGGACCAACACTTGTGAGAGTGCTCTGGAGGGTCATCATCTTTCAGTACCCACAGAGATAATGACAGTAATGGCTTCCACCAAGATGATGGTTTTCTCCATTCATGACACTAACCAATATGGAGATTCCATAATCCTCAAATGATAGCCATAAGAAGCCACAAAGAGGTTAAAGACAGTGGTAGGATAACCAGAAAACTCTGCCCGAGGATGGTTGGTGAGTCAAGAAGCAGGAAAATGATTAGGGAGCCTTTCACTTCAAAGTTGTTGGTTCGGATACAGCCAGCATTTTTAAGCTTAACTAAATCACTTAAATTTAGAAGAGATAATATAGGACAGAAATAAATCTAAATGATACTCTTTGTATCTTTACTTTAAGAAATTTATTTAATGAAAATATCTAGTGAGCTCAATACACTGATCTTCATTGAAGAAAAAAGTGATAAAAAGCTTTCAAACAAAATGCAAATAAAATTAAAGGTGTATATTTCATAGAAAGACTCTGAAAATTGTTGAAGAAATATTAAGTTGGACTCTGCAAGGTGTTGATATCAGAAAGATTGCAACATGAGTTAATGGGAAGTACTGTAAGTTGATAATCAAACCCTTGGGCTCTGACCTGTGTTTGATGTTGATATAAGCATTCACACATTTGTGATCTCAATAATTTTTAAGACATTTGGAAAATGGAAAAATTGAGAGAATCTTCTGCATAAGGTCATGGTATTAAATGAAATAATACCTGCAGAGCACTTCACACAGAGTATTCAATAAATTTATTGTTTGTTATGTATTTATTTGTCTGTATTACATCTTAGTTGCAGCACGCATGCTTTTCCATCTTCATCGTGGCATGCAGGATCTTTAGTTGCAAAATTCTGAATCTTCAGTTGTGTCATGCGAACACTTAGTTGCAGCATGTGGGATCTAGTTCCCTGAACAGGAATAGAACGCAGGCCTCTGCATTAGAAGTGCTGAGTTTTAGCCACTGGTCTACCAGGGAAGTCTCAACATTTTATTGTTGTTGTTGTTGTTGTTGTTGTCTTGAAGAAGTCCACAGTCTAATGAGAAGAGAGATAATTATCGTGTGTAATTCAGATGACAGCTTTCAAAATCCTGCTTATTTAATGCCTACAACTTGAAAGATACTAATCAAGGCACTGGGGAATTCAGCTGAGAATTAAAAAAAGGTAAGATCCTGTCCTCATGGAATAAGTTGGTTTGGACCCTTCAGGAACAGATGCCCTGAGGCCCAACTGAGAATGAAAGAGGTTAATGTGTGTATGTGCAGGTGTAAGAAGTGTGATGTAATGCCTGTGAAATCAAAGGACAGAGGAGGCAGAACTGTCAAGAAAGCTTTCAGACTGTGTGTGTGACACTGGTGAAAGGAGAGAGGTGAGGAAGCAGAACTGGGTGGAGAGGGCATAGCCTGTGATGCGCGTGTGACAGTGTCTCAGTCAATAGGTGGGAGCTGCAGTGCAAAGGGAGATGGTGAGCTGACTGCACCCCTCAGAGCTGAATGTGTTCCGTCTGAGCGGTGCATCTCCTCGGATACCACATTTCACTCTGGGCCACATGGATTCACCTCTCCTTACACGTGTTGGGCGGTGGCTCCTCCAGAGTGCCAGTTTTTCTTTTCTGTTTTAAATAGGTAGTTATTTGGTTGTGCTGGGTCTCAGTTACAGCATGTGAGCTCTTCATTGCTTGTATCCCAAACTAGATTGTATGGGATCTAGTTCCCTGACCAGCAGTTGAACCCTTGATGTGAGCATTGGACCCCTGCATTGGATGCATAGAGTCTTACCCACTGGATCACCAGGGAAGTCCCTAGTTGATCTCTTTTTGAGCATAAATTTGGAAGAGAGAGATTAGTAGAACCAACGATAATTCCATCACTGCAGTTCTTGTGGTTGCAACTGTCACTCTTTTCCTTACTTTACTACTCTCTGTTATAAATTCCTCCCATCCTCAGCTATCATCTCTGCTAGTCTTGGAGGTTTATCTAGTGACATAACTCAAACTCTCTTTTTTTTAGCAGTCTGAGTCTGGTAATCTCATCCTCCTCACTCAAAATCATAAGGGTTTGCCAAGAGGTACCAAAGGCTGTCACCTTGATTCCATATATTTTCCTCCTGCTCCTCAAAGGACAGTGACTCCTCTTCCTATCTGTTGATCCCTGAGCACTCCAGAGGTCCACATGGCACCAAAGCTTGCAGTTCAGTAAGACCTTTGCTGTCTTTGAAGTGCAACAACTCTAAGTATTGAGTGCTAATTTTGGTTTCCAAATTTTCCTGCTCTCCCACTGATGGAGATAAGAAGTTCTTGCCTTTACATTCCATTTTATGTCATGTGTAACCTGCTTGAATTTTTTATTATTCTTTTTTCACTGCAACATCTTTGCAACTTAATAATAGCCAGTCAATTTCATTGTCCTTCAATGTGTTCCATCCTTCATATTTATCAAAAGTTTGCATCATTATCCTACCCAGGGTAATCCCTTCGAGTAGAATATCCTTCCTACTCTCCACCAGGGAGTTTAAGCACCACTTTTTACAGGAACTGTGTCTCACATACTACTCGGGATGGCAACCAATCCACTCCTCAGATTCCAGTCCCACTTACCAGGTGTTCAGGACACTCTTAGCACCTGCCAGTTTAGATCCTCTAGAAAGGCGATACTGAAATTGAGTTCGAAGTGCAAGAGGGTGGTTGTTGTTGTTGTTGGGTTTTGGAGGAGGAGGGTCGTAACTCCTGTAAAATATAAAGGGGGAAAATAAAAATAGTTCTGAGAAAAGCTTAAGACCATAATACTGATCTGTGCATGTGTGTGTGCTAAGTCACTTCGGTTGTGTCTGACTCTGTGTGGAGCCCCATGGCCTGTACACTGCCAGGCTGCTCTGTCCATGGAATTCTCCAGACAAGAGTACTGGAGTGGGTTGCCATGCCCTTCTCCAAGGTATCTTCCCAACCCAGGGATCAAACCTGCGTCTCTACATCTCTTGCATTGGCAGGTGGGTTCTTTGCCATGAGCGCTGCCTGGGAAGCCCACTGATCTGACATCTATGGAAAAAAGAAGAGGAATGAGGGCTGTACAAGAAGAACTTCAAACTATGGTGTAGGGCTGACAAAAGCTCAGCAAACACAATAGGGAGTTCTGGGACAAATAGTTGTCTATTGAAGACATCCCTCATTGGGCGGAAATGGCCAAGCCCTAGTACTCTTTATATGCTGAGGCAGGGCAGAAAGAGTATAGCCTCAGCTCGAATGCTACAGTGGATCCGTAAGGCATTGCTTTTGGATAATGTTGGCTAATTGCAACCCCTTAACTTTCAACTAACTTTTAACTGTTGAAAGAGAAATCTAAGCAGTTCGTTTCTCTGGTTACCACTTGGGGCTCATATTCTAATGAGGGAAATTGAAAATAAAACAAGTGACAAAGAAGACAAGGGCAACTGAAACTAATTATATATATAACTGAAACGGAAACTAAATATATCCTGAATATAGCTACTGCACATTACAGCGACCACTACTAACTAATGAGGGAAACTGAAATAAAACAAGTGACAAAGTACTGTATCAGACACTTTGTATACATGGAGATGGGTGAAGCAAGGTGAGAAGGTTAGGGAGTACAACACGTGGGGCGGGGGGTACTAGTTTATATAGGGTGGTCAGGGCAGGCTTCTTGATAAGCTGGCATTACCCAGTGACCTGAATGAAGAGATGGGGTGAGCTGTGCAGATGTCTGAGAGAAGAGTTTTGCAGTCAGAGGCAACAGAAATCCAAAGGCACTGAGGCAGATTGTGTGCCTGGACGTTTGAGGAGCAGCAGTGAGACTGGTATAGCTAACTGCGAGGGAAGAGGAAGTAACGAAAGATGGGTTCTTATACGTGTTGGGGTGAGACGACAGTATATCATGTAAAACAATGCCTTTTAAGACACAGTGATGACTTTTACCCTGCAAGAGACAGAAATTTACTCAGTGTCTCCATTTGACTGGCTAATAAATACATTAAATTTAAGATGTTCAAAGCTCATCTCCTGATCTTCGCCCTCCCCCAGATCTACTTTTCCTGGAGTCTTTTTCATTTCAGTTATCACATCACTTTTAGTTGTTCCAGCTAAAACCTTGGGTTCACCCTGATTCTCTTCTTTCCTTCATATTCCACATACAGTCCATCAGCAAATCTTGTTGAATTTTATTCAAAATATATCCTGAATATAGCTACTGCACATTACAGTGGCCACTACTAACCTGGGCTATTATAAGACTCTCTGATCAGGTCTCCCTGTTTCCTTCTTGTTCTCTGTAGAATTTATCCTCAACAAATTATCCAAAGGGCTATTCTTTTAAACAGTAAGGAAATCTTGAAAGGCTCTATCAGATACCCATCTTACTCAAAGTAGAAGCCAAGGTCCTTAAATAGTTAAAAAGGTCCTACATAATACAGCCCTTCCTCATACTACCACACTGACCTCATCTCCTACTTTTCTTCCTTCTCTTGATTCTGTCTAGTGGCCTCTGGGATGTTCCTCCAATACCCTAGGCACCCTTCTACCTTATTGTCTGAAATGTCAGTTCTCTCACTTGATATGCACTTAAGTACCTCCCTAGTACCTTCAAATATTTATTCAAATATCACCTTCCAGCCAGACTTTTACATGATAACTATATTTAAAAGAGCAATCTCCCTCTGGTTTTCGGCACTCCTGATCCCACTTATACTAAGCAGTTTGTTCCATGGTACTTGCCGCCTTCAACACAATAAAGAACATTTTTTTGTTTCCTATCTTGTTCACTTATGTATTCCAGATCCTTAGATCAGTACCACAAGGATCAGGTACATCTCAGGCTTTCAAAAAATTTGTTTTGGAAAACATTGTATATAAATTTAGTGTACAGTAAGGTTTAGTACCCAATAAGTTAACAGGTTATAATTTGTATGCACTGATTCAATTAGTACATTTGTATGTATTAATATATTTAATTTCATTTTCTTAGTAAGTATGAGTGTCTTTGAATATATCACATTGAACCAACTTAAATTGCCCACATTTTTAGGTAAGTTAAAAATTGTTTGACTTTTGTCAGTTACATATGTTTCAACTTAATGCTAATATTTCCTTGTATCATAAATGAATAGTATAGTGGAAAAAACTGAAAACGTATTAAAATTGCAAAGCTAACCATACAGTGTTAATCTCCAAATTACAGAACTTATGGACTTAAGGATGAGTGTCAAACTCCTAACATTTCTTACAAAGGAAAGTCACTATTAAAAGTAATGTGTAAAAATACAGTATAGGAAATGGGGGAAAAAGGAAATTATTTGGGGGTAGTATTTTATAACATCCTGAGGGATATTTTTGCCTTCACACCTCTCTAATTTTCCACATGTTTCTCAAAAAGAAGTGAAGAAGTTGGAGAGGGTTCAAACAACAACCAATGTAAGAACTAATATAATCAAAAATCTGGAAAATAGATTTATTCCAATGACTAACTGAAATGGAATTGCTTCCTAAGAAGTGGAACAACCTGAGGGAAAAATAATAACTGATTTTAAGCAGTCTTTATATATATTTTTAAAATAGAGATATCTATCATTTAATAAAGCATGCTACTATAGTAAAGAGATCTGAGATACACTGAAAGTGTACTTTTTTCTCACCTATCAATCCATATTTGAGAGGTTTAGCTCTACTTCACTGAATCTTTTGAAGTCCCAGTTTCCTGTTGCTTTGCCATCCTCTAGGGCAGGAGTCAGCAAACTACAGCCTGAGAATCAAATTCTGCCTGGCACCTACTTTTGTAAATAAAATTCTACTGGACCTCAGCTACCCCCATTCATTTACATGTTATCTATGGTTGTTTTCACCCTATAATGGTAGAGTTGAGTAGTATGACAGAGATCAGCAAAGCCTAAAATATGTACTATCTGGCCTTCTAGAGAAAAAGTTTCCCAACCTCTGTCATAGGGTGATGTTCTCGTCTGTATGGCCAACAATAGTTCATGATCAAAGCACCCCATTCTAGGCTGTGGGAAGAAGGCAAAGGGCCAAGTAGTAGGCAAAGGTTTCGAGAGACCAATTTGAACTTGGACATATCACTTCTCATGTATCCTGTTGGCATAAATTTAGTGGAGCTCAGCTGAAATATGTGTGGATGGGTCTTTTACTAAAAGGAAAAAGGTTACAAAGATACTGGAGAACAGTGAGTAGTTTCTGCCACAGCAATCTATGGCAAAAAGAGGGTTTGCAGGTAGAAATAAGGATGGAGAGAATAAGCCTCTTAAAACAGCTGCACTCTTCACTGAATGAATGAATTTTTACAATGAGAAACAATTCACAAAATAGAAGCCAGCTCTGTCTGGGAAATTTGACTCCTCCTTACTTATTGCTGGTTAAATGTAATTCTCCCAGAGCCTAGTAATACTAATATTTTAAAAAGCAGTTCATCAGCAGAGCATTTGTTTTCAGTGACTAGAGATAAGCCCTTAGTCACTGTGGTGGTGACTTTAATGTGGTATGGATGCTTCCCTTTCAGCCTATTCTGGTTACTCTATAGCACTTCAGTATAATTTCCAAGACAGTAGCTACAAATTCCATTGCTTTGGGAGTATTTTTACTCAGCACACATATGCACACATAAGCAAGGTATGTGCTCAAAAATCTTAGAGTCACTTATATTTCTGAATGCCTTATCATAGCAAGTCTCCATATTAGGAGCCTGAGGGAATATGGAAATAGACTTATTAAATAGAATGAGGATCAGCAAATCGAAGTCCACGGGATAAATCCAGTGCACTGCCAAATATTGTACATAAAGTTTTCATATTAGATCCATGAATCAAGGCAAACTGGAAGTGGTCAAACAGAAAATGGCAAGAGTGAACATCGACATTCTGGGAATCAGCGAACTAAATTGGACTGGAATGGGTGAATTTAACTCAGATGACCATTTAATCTACTACTGCAGGCAGGAACCCCTTAGAAGAAATGGAGTAGTCATCATAGTCAACAAAACAGTCCAAAAGGCAGTACTTGGATGCAATCTCAAAAAAGACAGAATGATCTTTGTTCGTTTCCAAGGCAAACCATTCAATAACATGGTAATCCAAATCTATGCCCCGACCAGTAAAGCTGAAGAAGCTGAAGTTGAACGGTTCTATGAAGACCTACAAGACCTTTTAGAACTAACACCCCAAAAAGATGTCCTTTTCAATATAGAGGACTGGAATGCAAAAGTAGGAAGTCAGGAAACACCTGGAGTAACAGGCAAATTTGGCCTTGGAATACAGAATGAAGCAGGGCAAAGGCTAATAGAGTTTTGCCAAGAGAACGCACTGGTCATAGCAAACACCCTCTTCCAACAACACAGAAGACTCTACACATGGACATCATCAGATGGCCAATAGTGAAATCAGATAGATTATATTCTTTGCAGCCAAAATGGAGAAGCTCTATATAGTCAGCAAAAACAAGACTGGGAGCTGACTGTGGCTCAGATCATGAACTCCTTATCACCAAATTCAAACTTAAATTGAAGAAAGTGGGGAAACCACTAAACCATTCATGTATGACCTAAATCAAATCCCTTATGATTATACAGTGGAAGTGAGAAATAGATTTAAGGGACTAGCTCTGATAGACAGAGTGCCTAAGAAACTATGAATAGAGGTTTGGGACATTATACAGTGGACAGGGATCAAGACCATCCCCAGGAAAAAGAAATGTAGAAAAGCAAAATGGCTATCTGAGGAGGCCTTACAAATAGCTGTGAAAAGAAGAGAAGTGAAAAGCAAAGGAGAAAAGGAAAGATATATCCATTTGAATGCAGAGTTCCAAAGGATAGCAACGAGAGATAAGAAAGCCTTTCTCAGATATCAATGCAAAAAAATAGAGGAAAATGATAGAATGGGAAAGACTAGAGATATTTTCAAGAAAATTAGAGATACCAAGGGAACATTTCATGCAAAGATGGGCATAATAAAGGACAGAAATGGTATGGATCTGACAGAAGCAGAAGATATTAAGAAGAGGTGGCAAGAATACACAGAAGAACTGTACAGAAAGGATCTTCATGACCGTTAATCATGATGGTGTGATCACTCACCTAGAGCCAGAGATCCTGGAACGTGAAGTCAAGTGGGCCTTAGGAAGCATCACTACAAACAAAGCTACTGGAGGTGATGAAATTCCAGTTGAGCTATTTCAAATCCTGAAAGATGATGCTGTGAAAGTGCTGCACCCAATATGTCAGCAAATTAGGAAAACTCAGCATTGGCCACAGGACTGGAAAAGGTCAATTTTCATTCCAATCCCAAAGAAAAGCAATGCCAAAGAATGCTCAAACTACCACACAATTGCACTCATCTCACACACTAGTAAAGTAATGCTCAAAATTCTCCAAACCAGGCTTGAACAATACATTAACCGTGAACTTCCAGATGTTCGAGTTGGTTTTAGAAAAGGCAGAGGAACCAGAGATCAAATTGCCAACATCCACTGGATCATCAAAAAAGCAAGAGAGTTCCAGAAAAACATCTATTTCTGCTTTATTGACTATGCCAAAGCCTTTGACTGTGTGGATCACAATAAACTGTGGAAAATTCTGAAAGAGATGGGAATACCAGACCACCTGACCTGCCTCTTGAGAAACCTGTATGCAGGTCAGGAAGAAACAGTTAAAACTGGACATGGAACAACGACTGGTTCCAAATAGAAAAAGGATTACGTCAAGGCTGTATATTGTCACCCTACTTATTTAACTTTTGTGCAGAGTACATCATGAGAAACGCTGGGCTGGAGGAAGCACAAGGTGGAATTAAGATTGCCAGGAGAAATATCAATAACCTCAGATATGCAGATGACACCACCCTTATGGCAGAAAGTGAAGAAAAACTAAAGAGCCTCTTGATGAAAGTGAAAGAGGAGAGTGAAAAAGTTGGCTTAAAGGTCAACATTCAGAAAACTAAGATGATGGCATCTGGTCCCATCACTCCATGGCAAATAGATGGGGAAACAGTGGAAACAGTGGCTGACTTTATTTTCGGGGGCTCCAAAATCAGTGCAGATGGTGACTGCAACCATGAAATTAAACGATGCTTACTCTTTGGAAGGAAAGTTATGACCAATCTAGACAACATATTAAAAAGCAGAGACATTACTTTGCCAACAAAAGTCCATCTAGTCACAGCTATGGTTTTTCCAGTAGTCACATATGGATGTGAGATTTGGACTATAAAGAAAACTGTGCACTGAAGAATTGATGCTTTTGAACTGTGCTGTTGGAGAAGACTCTTGAGAGTCCCTTGGACTGTAAGGAGACCCATCCAGTCCATCCTACAGGAGAAGAGTCCTGAGTGTTCATTGGAAGGATTGATGTTGAAGCTGAAACTCCAATACTTTGGCCACTTGATGAGAAGAGTTGACTCATTTGAAAAGACCCTGGTGCTAGGAAAGATTGAGGGCAGGAGGAAAAGGGGACGACCGAGGATGAGATGGTTGGATGGCATCACCAACTCAATGGACATGAGTTTGGGAAGGCTCTGGGAGTTGGTGATCGACAGGGAGGCCTGGTGTGCTGCAGCTCATGGGGTCAAGAAGAGTTGGATACGACTGAGTGACTGAACTGAACTGAACTGAACTGAAAGTTTTAGAGAACATGGTTATTTATATTCATTCGCATATTGTCTATGACTACTTTTATGCTATTAAGGTAAAATTGACTAGTTTAACAGAGACTGTGTGATCTATTAAAATCCGAAATTATTTGTTATCTTTCCATAAATGAGAAAGTTTGCTAATTCCTAAACTACAGCATTCTGAGTATCTTTACTTTCATTTGAACTCAGGATTTTAATTAGAATAGCAAGGTGTTCATTTGAGCGTAAACAAGACTTTCTTATCTCTAAATATGTCCAAACTATAGAACTGATTTTCTTTTACATTTCTTGAATTTTTTCCTTGAACTTTCCTGAGAAGACAGAAAAGGTATTCACTTTATTTGGAAATATTTTCATATAAAGAATAAGTTTGATGTGGAAAGGGCAGACTTTTCCATAATGTTGCTGTATTAATTAGATATCCAGAAGGAAACCAAATAAATCTTGGGCCCCACCTCTGTTACTCACAACATACAAAAATCACTTCTAGGTTGATTAGAGTTCTAAATGTGAGATGATGAAAACAAAAAAGAATGTTTTCTTCATTTGGAATATATTAAGACTTCTTAAACATGACATAAAGAGTACTATGAAGGAAAAAAAATGATAATTTACTGGACTATATTAAAGCTAGAAACTTCTGACAAATCCAAGCAGTGGTAATACCGAGTGCTGGTGAGGATATGGAGAATAGGAACTTTCATTCATTGTTGATGGGAATGCAAAGTGGTACAGTCACTCTAGAAGACAATTTAGTGGTTACATATAAAGCTAAATATAGGGCTTCCCTGGTGGCTCAGACTGTAAAGCATCTGCCTGCAATGCGGGAGACCCGGGTTTCAATTCCTGTGTCGAGAAGATCCCCTGGAGAAGGAGATGGCAATTCACTCCAGCACTCTTGCCTGGAAAATCCCATGGACAGAGAAGCCTGATAGGCTACAGTCCATGGGGTGGCAAAGAGTCGGACACGACTGAGCGACTTCACTTTCACTTTCTATAAAGCTAAATATACTTTTGGCATACAGTACAACCGTCATGCTCTTTGATATTTATCCAAAGAAGCTGAAAGAAGTTTTAGCTCTACACAAAACCTGCACATGAATATTTATGACAGCTATATTCACAATTGCCTACACTTGGAAGCAGCCAAAATGTCCTTCAGTAGGTGAATGGATAAATAAATATCTAAACGAGGAAATATTTTTCAGTGCTAAAAAGAAATGAGCTATAAAGCCATGAAAACAAATGGAGGAAACTTAAACACATACTATTAAGTGAAAGAAACCAATCTGAAACAGTTACATACTGTATGATTCCATCTGTATAACATTTTGAAAGGACAAAACTGTGGAGTCAATGAAGAGATCAGTGATTGCTGCAGGTTAAATATGCAGAACATAGAGAAGCTCTAGGGCAGTGAAAATACTCTGTATTATAATGATGGATATAGATCATTACACATTTATTCAAACTCATAAAATGTACACCAAGAGTGAATCCCCAGATAGAACTGTGGACTTTGGTAACGATATGTCAGTATAGATTCATCAGTTGTAACAAAAGTACCACCCTGGTCAGAGGTATTGATAATGAGGAAGGCTATTCATGTGTAGGAGCAGGATGTATATGGGAAATCTTTGTACCTTTTCTTCAATTTTGCTATAATCCTTAAATGCTCTAAAAAAATTTGTCTTAACAAAAATAAAGTAAAACTTACTTTCATCAAAAGACAATCATTAAGCAAGTGAAAAAGAAAGCCACAGAGTAGGGAGAAAATACTTGTATTACATATATTGACATAGGGCTCATAGCTGAATAGATACACAATAAATTATATAAATTAAATATGTATGTATAATTTACATATATAATTATACATAGATTATAAAAATTAGCAAAACCAGTTAAAGTGAGTACTTTACTAAGGAGCAGTACCCAACTAGCCAAAACAAAATGATTTTCAATATCATTTGTCATCAGGGAAATGCAAATCAAACCCACAATATGACATGCAGGCACATCTTCAGTAGCTTGAAAATACCAACAGTTGACAAGGATGTGAAGGAATTGAAATTCTAATACATCACTGATGACAGCATAAATTGTTACAACCATTTTGGAAAACAATTTATCGTTAACTACTAAAGCTGAAAATACAGCTTATTCTACTTTGGTGTCTGAAAAAGTGAAAGTTGCTCAGTCGTGTCCGACTCTTTGTGACCCCATGGACTATACAGTCCATGGAATTCTCCAGGCCAGAATACTGAAGTGGGTAGCCTTTCCCTTCTCCAGGAGATCTTCCCAACCCAAGGATTGAATCCAGGTCTCCCACATTGCAGGCAGATTCTTTACCAACTGAGCCACAGGGAAGCCCAAGAAGTGGACTTCCCACTGGAGTGGGTAGCCTATCTCTTCTGCAGTGAATCTTCCCAACCCAGGAATCAAACTAGGGTCTCCTGCATTGCAGCGGATTCTTTACCAACGGAGCTATCAGGGATACCAAATAGAAAGGCATAAATATTCTCATCAAAGTTATGTACAAAAATATCTATAGCATGGCTGTTTGTAACAGGTAAAAACTAGAAATTACCAAAATGTTTATAGTCAGTAGAAGATATATGCACACAACGGATTACTATTCAGCAACAAAAATAATGTACATGAATCTCATTTTAAAATGTTGAGTGAAAGACACAAAAGAGTACATACAGTTTATTTTTATATACTCAAAATTAGCAACATTAATCTTAGAAGTCAAGAGTAATACTTTGGAGAATGTTCTGTGACTGGATATAGTTAGGACATTGTAGGAGTGGTTGAAATAGTGTCAAGTCACATACTTCCTGTTTTTACATAATCTCTAATTTCAGTGATACATTCTATTGATAGTTCTCAATTCGGGCACTGGTTTCACAAGTATGCTTACTTTGTGAAAATTCATTAAGCTGCACATATACAGCTTGTGAATTTTTAAGTATATGTATTAAACTTCAAAAAAAGTTTACCTAAGATAGAAAATTAAATAGATGCATATACATTCTTCTAACTCTCAAATCAGTGAAGGCCGTAAACCATGCATAATTTGAATGGAGTCAGAAGAGAATGCAGGCCCCTTCTCTAGGTCAGCTAAGGAGTGTTTGTTAGACTTTCCTCCCTTCAATCATGACAAACATCGGTTTTTGTTCTATTTTATCATTTCCCCTAAAATTGCTTAATGAATCTGTAATAATGAGAGAAGGGGCATGAAAAAGGGAAGAAAAGGAAGAGTTTTAATACATTTTGGAGAGTTAAGGGTTTTGCCTTTACTCCCTGGACACTTTTTTATCTACTTTTCTCTCCTTAACACCCTTAATCCCACACTCAAGCACCCTTGGCAATTATTGCTCAAGTTATTCTTGGTCATTGGTTTTTCTTGCTTTGATTCTAAATACAATGTAAGAGTACAGCTCTTCTTCAGCTTGTGATGGGGTTACATCTAGATAATATCCAGATATTGAAAATCAAATTATAGGTTAGGCTAGTTTAGCCTAGCCTGCTTTAAATGTGCTCAGAGTTGAGCAAAATCATCCAACACAAAACTCACTTTATAATAAAGTGTTGAATATTTTGTGTAATTTATTTAATTCTGTACTGAGTGTGAAAAACAGAATGATTGTATGGGTACAGAGTGGTTTTTAAATGAGTGGATTGTATGCCCTAACCATAGCACAGATGATTGGGAGCCATAGCTTGCATCCACTGCCCAGCATTACAAAAGCCATGTCTTACTGCATCTCACTAGCCAGAGAAAAGATCAAAATTCAAAATCTAAAGTATAGTTCCTACTAAATGTATATTGCTTTTGCACCATAGTAGTCAAAAACTCATTTAAGTCGAACCATAGTAAATCAGGGACCATCTGTATACACAAAATGTTTAATGATGGCCAATAGGTGTAAAGTAGGTAATAAACTAAGCAGAACTGACTGTCATTTCATAACCATTTCCTGAAATGGTCATGAGCAGAGTTTGTTGAGGGCTTATCAAACTCTTTCCAAAAGCCTCCATGTAGATCACTGAATAATTTATAAGCTGTCTATAGGCCTAGAACCCAAAGGAATCAAGTTTGAATTGAACTTCCTTTAAGCCTCAGTTGGGGTTTTTAAAAATGTTTCTCTCTTAACTTTCAAATCTAGAGATGAAAATAATGTTTCTTTCCAACAAGATGATCTGTTTTAAACCACATAGTACTCTACAAATTTAATACATTTACTGTTTGTTTGTTGTGGAACCAGATAGCCACAAAACCATTTTTTAAAATAAAGTGGATGTTTCAAAATAAGCAGAGAAGGTGATTTCATTTATTACTGTTCTATAATTAATTTCATTTACAAACAAAAAAAAAGAGTTAATCATGATAACTTAGATTTTAACATTTTTCTCTATGTCACCATGATTAGAACCCTGTAAGATAAAGAAATTATTGTGGACAAACAGAATATCACAAATGTTACAGGTATACATAGTAAGACATTTTATTTTATTTTATTTTATTTTTAGTAAGACATTTAAAAAAATTCAGTAGTATTTTAATATTTCAACCAATACTGTGCATTGATTCCTTTCATTTTTCTACACATTTTTTTGTGATGTGATGGTTGAAATATTCATTCCCTTGGATAAAATCAAAGAATTTTAGTCTGTCTACAGACATACCATCCAATCTTATCTGATTTTGGGGAAGTACTTAATCTAAGGAAAGTGTCTTTTAGAGTCTCAGGATAGTTTCTGACATTCATTTCAGTAAATTTAAAATTTAAATTTCTATCATGTTTCCCTTCATTAAATGTCCCAATGTATGTTTGATGTAGAACTAGATTCTCACTAAGTGAGATATTCATTCCACTCATGCATGTGTTTAAAAGGGAAAGAATAAATCATGTGAAACATTCAGTAGCTAAAAATAAACTATAAAATTTATCCAAATGATTAATAATGCATTCAGTTAAACAGGAGTTAGAAGGCATGTTACTGCTTGTCAAAACAAAAATTAATCCTCTGGTGTACTTATTCTTTAGCCACGGTTGAAATTCCAATTCTTTTTTATTTTTCAGTCTTTGAGAGAAGTTTAGTAAAAGCCAAATAGGTAATCACAGTCGGAGATATTCTCATTTCATCTTTCAGGGACATTAATTTTTTATTCTTTTCTACTTGAGTTATCACAATGTAAATTGGAGAGTGAAAAGTAAACACAAGCAGGGGAAAAGAAAACTAATTAAGGACAAAAGAGCAAGGGAGAGAACCCAGACACAAATTTTTTCTAATAAAAGAAAAATAGTAGAAAGCCAAAAGAAGACTCCAAGATTATATTGCTTTACGATCTGGGATCTGGGAGTACTCACAGAATGGCAGGCTCGGAAAAGAAAAAAAATTATGCTTACCTGTTAGAAGCAGGCAGTTTCTGGGAGCTGTCCAATGTACTAACTTAAGCATCCCAGTCACTACTTACCTCAATAGGAATTGATGTCTTCCTTTTCTCCCTTGAACCAAGGCGTCTCTGCACTCATCTTTTTAAGCTTTCTTTTAATACATCTTCAAAATGATTTTCTTAGGTGTTGTTTTGCCCCACCCTGTCTCTTAAAAATCTTTACATTGAATAATTAAATATAGCTATCGGCAAAAAAGAAAACTGAACTCTTCTATGTTAAAAAAAAAAATACATACATGAGATATATTTGAAATCAGTAAAATTTTATTTTTGTTATACCAAATTTATCATCTTTTTTCACCTCAAAAAAAAAAACCCTCTTACAATGCAGTATAGTTTCTAGGCTTAAATCTTGTAGTGCGGTAATGAAGAAATGTAACCAGATAGAAGTGTCAAGATTATTCTTTGTTCAGCAATACCAATCAGCAATTTAAAGTTTGAAAGAATTCTCCGCGGAGGGTGAGCTGATCGACCAATTAGTTTATCAAAAGGTGAATCGAAATTTTGAAAGGAGACTGCAGTTGTTTTGTTTGGGGGGAGGGTTTGCTTTCCTCCCACACGGGGATTATACAGTAAAGCACGCTGGGAGAAACACTCTGAGCTTCTCTTTTTCATGTTATTGCCATCATCACTTTTTGCCCTCTAAGTAAAATCTTTTACGTGGGTGAGAGATAAAGGTTAGGAAAGGAAAGTCAAGTATCTCAATTGTTAGATTGAATATAGCGAAACAGATTTTAGAAGCCAGGGTTCGTAAAGCTGCAGGAGAGCTGTTTACCTTGCAGTGGAAAGAGAAAGAGGATTCCAAGAGCGACTCTGGGGAATGCCCCCTCGCCCCTCCTAACGATGCTTACTTAAGCTAATGGAAGATCTTGCCTTTCAGTAGCCGCTGCACTGGGATACCAGACAAACAGCTCCCCTCGACCCTTGGCAGACAGGGCCCCTCTTCTGGACATCATTAAAAGCACATGCACTTGTTTCACACCCACTGGCAGCAGAGAGTGGCAAGATTCGGAACTCCCACCCTGAAGCCAGGGAGAAGCCAGAGCGGTGGAAAACATCCTTGCTTTGAAAACCCAAAGCTAAATTACAGAACTACAGGAGACAAGGCGCTTGAAGAATATTAGTTGGCTGCGGGAGTGTGGAGACACACAAAAAGCACAGCAGGTAAGAGCTGGAAGTTGTTGCCAAGAAGGAACTGTCCCAGGTGGCAGGGCGGAAAGGATCGCAGAAGCGGAGGCCTATTCCTTTGAGTCTTCCCGGCGTTCTCAAGCTTGTCTTCTTCCATCAGTTTCGAGAGGAGGGACATTGTCAGAGCCTTCCCTATCGGTGCAGCTAATCCTGTTATCGGCTTGGTTATACATGCTAATGTCCCCGACCCTTCGGTGATGGTGACCCGTCAGATTCAGGGCTGCTAGGAAGGCCGTGGCGGGCGTGCCCCTCCCTTCGAGAAACCGATGAGACGCAGGGCCCAGCAGACGCGATGGCAGCCTTTCCCGAGAGCTGCGTGGGCGCCACCGTCCTGGACTTCGTCGCAGACCTATCCCTAGCCTCCCCCGGGCACCCTCTCCTCTGCGACTTGACACCTAGGGTCCCCTATGGGAACCACCAGGACCTTGTGCTCCGAGATGGAAGACCCAGGAGTCTGGCGCGGTCTGAGGACGAGGATCCAGAGGAAGGGGAAGGGGAAGACGGGGAAAACGAGGACGAAGAGGAGCACGGGAGGGGCGCCTCCCTGCTGGGCCGCCCCAAGAGGAAAAGGGTGATCACCTACGCCCAGCGCCAAGCAGCCAACATCCGCGAGAGGAAGCGGATGTTCAACCTCAACGAGGCCTTCGACCAGCTGCGGAGGAAGGTGCCCACTTTTGCTTACGAGAAGAGGCTCTCCCGGATCGAGACTCTACGCCTGGCCATTGTGTACATCTCCTTCATGACTGAGCTCTTGGAGAGCTTGGAGAAGGAAACCGACTGAGCCAGGGTGGGGTGGAAGTGTCTGCCCACTCCTTGCCCGGGCGCGCGCGGGTTTGAGGTGTTCGAAGACCCAGCAGTGGGAGCGACTGAAGGGCCAGGAGGGGCCCTCCCAGACAGAACGTCTGGCCTTCGCAGGAGCTCGGGTCTGGATTATAAAACGTCCCCAGGCCTCGAGAGGCGTGGGAGCCGTCGAGTTAATATGCATGCGGTCGCTGTCGATGGAGAATGGGGCAGGACGGGAGGGGCGAGTGAGGACGAGTCAAAACCGAGTCGCGGCAGGCGAGGCCCACGTCCCAAAGCAGCGTCTGTCGGGCGGGCGGGAAGCTAACCCTCCCCGCAGACTGGAGACTTCGGGAGCGTCTGTGCAGTCCTAGCTTTTAACTTTTCTTTCTTTCTTAATATAACTATAAGGAGATATGCCTGCTTTTTCTTTTTTTTGCCTCTAGAATCGGCGCTAAGGCACCCCTGGCAGGCGCTCCGCTCCGACCCGTGCTCTTGGGGCGGGGGGAAGGGAGAGGGGCGGAGAGGGTGGTCCTAGTCCGGCGAGGAGTGAGGGTTACTGGGTCTTCTGAGAGGCCGAGGGCGCTCCGGCGGTCCTCTTGGTCTTGTCGAGAGGCAGAACGAAGGAGATGAGAAAGCAGGAGACATTATTCTCCTCCCCTCGCCTCCTCTCCCTCCCCTTACCTTCCCCTCCGCTTAGGCGCTAAACGGCAACCCTGCGGTGGCCCCTCCCGGAGTAGGATGCTTGAACCGGGAGGGAACTGGGGACAGCTTCAGTTTACGCGCTGGGGGTGCAGCTGGGCTTACAAGGCGCCTCGAGCCCCCGGAGCTTTACCACCCGCAGTTGTTTTCCCTGGTCGCCTACGGGGGAAAATGGCCGGGTCTTCCCAGGGGCAGCCCCTCCAGAGCGCGCACTTTCAAAGTTTTAGCTGTAGGTAGGGAAAGATGGAGAAGCCAATGGCACCCCACTCCAGGACTCTCGCCTGGCAAAACCCATGGACGGAGGAGCCTGGTGGGCTGCAGTCCATGGGGTCGCTGAGGGTCGGACACGACCGAGGGACTTCACTTTCACTTTTCACTTTCATGCATTGGAGAAGGCAATGGCAACCCACTCCAGTGTTCTTGCCTGGAGAATCCCAGGGACGGGGGAGCCTGGTGGGCTGCCGTCTGTGGGGTCGCACAGAGTCGGACACGACTGAAGCGACTTAACAGCAGCAGCAGGGAAAGATAGTTTTCATTCTAGTTGCATCTTGGGATAAGGGAGAGAAAACGTGAGAGGAGGAAATTCATTCTTCCACTTTGCTAGAAAGTGTGCGATGGAGATGAGTTTGAAGCAAGATTGTGCTGAGGGGCTCCCTCCAGTTTGGACGGTCTGCCTTTCCACAGTTCTTCCTTTTGTGCTCGGGAAGAACTTCTGCCAACAGCTGAAATGGGGTTCTTAAGACAGCAGTAGGTAAATGAGGAGAGGAATCAGAATGAGTAATCCCCATCTACTGTAAAGTGAATAAATCCTATTGTTCCAACACTATATTTTGCTCTCACCTCGCAAATCCTTGGGCGGATGTGCAGACACACACAGGTCTCCCTATTAGCCTTTTAGAAATGTGTTTCATTTTATTAAGAAGTAATATATACTCATCCTAAAAAGTTTAGAAAATTAAAATTTAAGAATAAATTTAAATCAATTCATGTTACCACATAGCGTTTTTATCTGTTTCCTTTAGTCTTTTTATACAGATATAAATTCAATGTGTTAAACAAATTTGGGATACTTTTGGAATTTGTCCACTCAGCATTATAGAATGAGCACTCTTTCCTTGACTTTAACTATTACTCAAACGTAATTTTGATCACTGTATTTTATTATTATATCCATGTATCACAACTTCACTCCAGTCCTTTACAAGTGGATGGCTATTTTCTCTTTTAAAAAATAAATGATGATGCAAGAGTGCTCTTATAAATATCTTCTCTGCCTATGATAGTTTCCTGACGCTAAGTAACTAGAAGTGAAATTTCTGCACCAAGTGAACGTTTACCTTTGTAACTAAGGGCCAGATTGCCTTCCAAGCAGATCTGCCAGTTCACATACCCTCCCACCAGCATTATAGGGATTTGCATGTCTTGTGCCTTCATTTAAAAGTGTTCCTAGTTCTCTTATCTATGGGAACTGAATTAGTTCTGAAATGACCACTTTCCCACAGATGACTTCTTTTTTTGAGTATTGTTTCTACCTCTACCATAAGAACATTAGGATAAATACGTAACGGAAAAAACGTAACCAACTAAACCAAACAAGAACAAAGCCAGGGAGTGGTTTTTTGTTTTGTTTTTTTTTTTCCCCTCTAGCACTTTTACTTAAATAAACTGAAATTTGGACAGTGACTCCTATATCACTTTTATAAAATAAAATTACTCACTTTCTCTTTTTCTAGATAACTTTTTGGCTACTAAAACTAGCATACCTGTATTTTAAAAGATAAATTTAAAATTGCTCAATTCAGTATGTCAAATGTAACTGTATCTCAACTCATCATCAGACTGTACTCAGCTTCCCAACTTCTTATGTAGTGCTAGTGGCTCCATCAAGCCCTCATTTATCCAGTTATTTATTTATTCAATTTACAAAGTGTGTTGACATTTTACATATAGGGTGAATGTGTTCAAAATCGAAAGGGCTTACAGAGGCTGTGTTCCTTCTCCCACCTAAAGTTCTCCTGACAACTAAACATCATTTTTTAAAAAAATCTGCAAGTGATAAACAAATTTTTCTAAAAAGAGTCAACTTTAGGAATCATTAATATTTTGCTGAAAGAACAGATTTTGAAAATAAGAAATTAAAAAAGAAACTGTGTAGACAAAGTTCCTAAAAATCCTCAGGTCCTGTAGCATAAATACAACCATCTATCATCCTTAGTACTCTCCCTCATATTCTGAACCACTCTGTGATATTCTTAGTAATCTGATGATATCCTACAGGTGAATATTTCCTCTGAAGTAAATAACAGCCAAAGAAACTCTAAATACAAAAGGTTTTTCCAATTATTATTAGAATTATTCAACAATTATTAAAACTTTTAAGTTTATAAATGCTTTCTCTGTAAGTTTTTCTATGTCTAGAAGCTATTCTAATGTGAAGTGTCTTAAGGCTTCTTCTTAATCATTGTACTCATAGAATAATATGAAGCCAAATAAGGATCAGAAATACAGAGAAATAGATTGACTTATTCTTTGTATCAAATCATCCATAGAGATAAGACCAAATTGTCTGTATTTCAAACATTAATCCAGGTACTTCCATATCTCGCCACTCAATTTTTCTAAGCAACGTGATAGTTTTAGTTTTCCCATGTTAGATCTGTAAATCCAGTGTGCTTTTAATGCAAGTATTTTTGGTTTTTTAGTATTATCACATCCTGTGTTAAAATTGTCTTATTCTTGATTATCTTATAAACCAACATTGATAGTAATATCAGTCAATATTGGTTTTTCAATACCTTCCAACAGTAAAAAAAAAAAAAAAAAAGATGCTAAATAAATCAAGTACTTCTGGAAAATTGTAATGATCAGTTTTTGAAATCTTAAAGTTATTTGGGCATTTGGAATATTAATACTAGTTTAGACGTTGCTTGGCGGCGATTTATTTACACACTCTTTACTGACAGAAAACTGCCTTTTGGTCTCAAACTAAGTTCCCCATCACTATCAGGTTACTATTAGAATTCAGACATGTAAACCAAGAAAAGATCTAAATGAAATCATATTTGAAAGACATAATCAGGCTCTCCAGGGAAAGTAAAAATAATCAAAAGCCTTTTCCATCTACAGGCAGTCATTCAGGCCTATCATCTTTTACAGTTGCCCAATATGAAAACAGATTTTGACAAAATTAGCACTGGAAAATGAACCAGATATTATGCTTGTATGTGTAATTCCTGCACGAACATATAATTAAGACCCTAGGATTTTCGTGTTTATTATTGCATTTGTCAGTATTTCCATTATAAAAACACTATTGTGGAATGTTTATAACAACTACCAAAATTCTGAAATGAAACTTGATAAAGCACAGTTCAGTGTAACTTTTTTATAATTTTAAATCTTCAAAGAAAATTCCAAAGTTAATGAAGACATTTAAGTACACTTCATGTGTGAGTTTCTCAAATGTACCTGCAACTTTACAAGAGATTCTACTTAATACAAAATATAAAATTATTTTTATTTTGCTTCTCTGGTGGCTCAGTGGTAAAGAAACCATTTGCAATGCAGGAGTCACAGGTTTGACCCACTCCAGTGTCCTTGCCTGGGAAATCTCATGGACAGAGGAGCCTGGCAAGCCCTAATCTACGGGGTCGAAAGAGTCGAACATGACTTAGGGACGAAACCACCACCATTTTTATTTTTATATATTTTTATCAAAAATAGCTGGCAGATTTTGCTTTGAACATTCTCTGCACCTCTCCTCTCCTGTTAGCTTGCCAGCAACTGTATCTATACCCATGGAGTAGACATCCCTGTGCAATTGATGAGACCTTGCTTTTCAGCCCTGAGTATAGAATCCCAACCCAATCATGTAGCATTGCTTTCTATTTTGTTTGTGATACATATTGGCATATCTTAGCACAGATTTAACTTTTAATAATTAAATTCCAGCCAACAGAGGCAAGTTAAAAAATAATTGGCAGATTAATACTGAATTTTAAGTACTAAATCTACTTCTTATTGGGTATTACTTGATTAACTTACAGTTTAAATGATATATCTGTGTCTTGGCCCAAGTTCAGTCACAGGCTCCTGAAGTTTGCCAGCATTTTGGGGGAAGTTAGGCCCAGTTTTTTTCTGGTCAGTACCCTCTCTTCCTTGTGAATGCTGGACTAAAAAAGGTTACAAAACAAGAGTCAGCAGTTCTGACCATTTTGTTTTGACTTTGGGGTTTCTTTGAATCCAATGCTCAAAACCAAACCTGGCGAAGGAGGAGAAGGAAAGGAAAGAAGCAATGCAAACTGACAGGGATGAAATACCAGAAAGATGGAAAAACTTCCTCAAGTCTCCATAAACCAAAGCCTATAAATTTCCACAACTTTCTCTATGATACCAAATTTCAGTTCTGTGCCTAAAACACATTCCATAAAGAAATGTAAGTAATTGCAAAGAACATTATGCATGTATTTTTAAATATTCTTTGTGGCTAATATTTCATAGAATTCCACTCAGTTTTACAGAAGGCAAAAAGCACTTGACATTCAGTGAAGCCAAGAGTTTGACAAATAATGCTGTGAATTATCACAATAAAATGTTACTATTATTATAATAAAATGCTTACTTAGTGCATTATTGTATTCACATACTTCTTATGTGAATACACTCTTGACATACTTTCTCTCATTTGATCCTCTGGATTTAAACAAGATCTAGAGTCTCTCAATTAAACTGTCATCAGTTTACCATCTTAAAAATTCATTCACTCATTGAAATCGGCATGATACTGAGATTCCTATAAAGCATCAATGGTCACATATAAGCAACACATTTCTTTGAAAGATATTGCTTTCAAGATCAAAAGCACCTTAACACACTCTGTGGATGATAAATTATACAAAAGGCTGGTGCTGTCTGACTCCCTCAAAGGCCAAATTTTACAGCCCTCTATCTGGGGCTCTGGGAAAGAGATTTCCACCTGCAGCCAGCAAATGTAGGTGACCTCAAAGCAGCTGTTATGGACAACTTTTTATGATTTCCAGTCTTCAAAAGTGAGGAAAACATCCATAAGAATATGGAAATAGAACACACAGTTGGTGAACAATGGAAGACAATAATGTCATATAAATGTATCTGAATTAAGGAATATGATTACACAGTTATTTTACTGCAGATAATTCTGTCACTTCTTCAAAATTTCACAAGCTATATTTACGACTGATCAGATCTGAAACTGGTTGACTATCTTTAGTCTTAGAGTTTAGTTAAGTGTTTGTTACATCTAATCTCATAGTTTAGTGAAATGTTGGAGAAACTGGAAATGGTCTAAAGGAGAACAAGAGAATAATTGGATTCTTAGATCTGAATGAAGTAATAATGTCTGTAATAACTAGTAATGTCTTTCATTACTATGTTGCTTACTTATATGACAGCACATGTTGATTACTATTAAAGTTCTCATAATAATTTTAGGCTATCGACACTATTATTACTCTCTTAGGGATGAAGACACTTTGGAATAAAGAAGTTAAATAACTTGCCCAGACTTAATCAGCTAACAATGAGTAATGCCAAGATTTACATTCAGTCAAGGATTTCAGAGGCTGAACTCTCAAGATGTGAGTTTATTTGTGAATATAATCATTCTATTTAAGTAGAAATAATGTGGCAAAAAGGCTTCCCAGGTGGTGCTAGGTGCCACTTCCCAGGTGGTAGTAAAGAACCCGCCTACCAATGCAGGAGACATCAGAGACATGGGTTCAATCCCTAGGTTGGGAAGATACCCTGGAGGAGGGCATGGCAACTCACTCCAGTATTCTTGCCTGGAGAATCCCACGGACAGAGGAGACTGATGGGCTACAGTCTATAGGGTCACAAAGAGTGGGACAGGACCGAAACAACTTAGCATGCATGCAATGTGGTAAAAATCAGAAAGTATTCTTCATTGTTACTGATGATCAGAAATGTAAGCATGGGCATATCATGGACATATTTATGCACAGGGATTTAGTCTCTGCAATGGAATAGGGAAGGTGGACTACTGGTAGAAATTTTGGAAGAGGTCCTGAACTAATCTTCTATGGATATTTTAAAGCTACAACTTTCCTCACGTGGCTTTAGTGCAATCTTGCCAAAAATGGAGAAAATAAACTCTTTTGATGAAAATAATGGTTATAAACACAAGGTTTGGAATGTGACAGAGCTGGGTTTGAATCACAAGTACCTAGCATAATGCTGCAAAATCTAGTATAACTTAACCTTGTTGAACCTCAGTTTCTTCATGTTTAAAGTAAAGATTAATAACAATCATCTCATAGGGCTCTTATGAGAGCTGATTGAAATATGTATGCAGAGTAAATGGTGCAGAGTGAGCACTCAGTAGGTGGTAACTACTATTAAAATGCATGTCATCATCACTATAATTATTACACTATATTATATATTATTATATCCCTTCCAATTCTATGGCAATGAAAACACAATGAATAAGGCATCAACTTCACCACCCATGTTTTAATGTGAAAGCATATAATACATGAAGAGCAGGACTCATTATGTAATGCTTTATAGGCTGAAAAAATAAAATAATTGTTTTTAAATCCTCCCAAATTTCTTATTCCTAGAATATTTGAATGTCAGCATTTAGCCCTAGACTACACATTTTCCAAGTGGAGCAGTATATCCCAAATATACCCCCAAAACTCCAAAAGTAATCTACTACTGTAATAGAACATATATTTTTTAAAAGAGTAGGTAAGTGACTTTAAGGCTTCCCTGGTAGCACTAGTGGTAAAGAACCCGCCTGCCAATGCAGGAGACGATGTAATAGCTGTGAGTTCTATCCTTGCATTGGGAAAACCCCCTAAAAGAGGGTAAGGCAACCCATTCCTGTATTCTTGCCTGGAGAATCTCATGGACAGAGAAGCCTGGCCGACCACAGTCCATAGAGTCACAAAGAGTCGGACACGACTGAGCAACTTAGCAAGCAAATAACTTTAAATTTGACAAAAAATAAAAGATCTACATTTATTGACAAAAGTTCTATTTTATCAGCATCCAAGACATTATAGTAAATATTGCTCTTCAAATCAGTGTGAATTTATTCAAATTAGCTGGTTCCTGGTGGACTACTTCTGTGTCTTAACTGCAGTGGTGGTTACATTAGTACACACATGTGATAGAATGACATAGAACCATAGCAGTTCATATAGTGTCAGCTTCCTGGTTTTGATATTCCACTGTAGTTATATAAGATCTAACTAACGGAGGAAAGTGAGTGAAGGGTACACAGAACCTCTGTGCCATCTTTGTAATGGCCTGCGAGTCTATAAGTACGTATTTCAAATAAAGTGAAAAAAAAATTGATGTTGTTTTCATATATAAAGCACCTTATAAATGTAAATTATCAATAATATAAGGAGATATTCACATTCACTTCATTCACATCATGTTTTACAATTTTTCTTCAAGTGTTTCATAAAGTGAAATCAAGTCTGTGCATGGTACTCTGTGGGTCCTGGAATAAAAATCAGTACTGTATTCCTAAAGGACATCATCAAGAACTGAGTACATATTTGATTCTATGTCCTTGGTCCATGTTGACATTCTTGGCCCAATAACATTCTCAAGTATGGATTTATAGTTATGAGGAGCTTCACATTTTAATTGTGCTACTTACTAAATTAGATAATTCACTTAGAATTTCTTATTTTGATCTGTAAAGTAGAAATAAGTAACACAAAGTTATGAAAAATTGTCATATAACAGATCCTGTAAAGTGCTTAGTAAAATGCCTCATGTACAACAGATATTTAGCCAATATTGTAATTGTTGTTTATGTCCTTTCAATGTTGAATGTGTATGCAGAGCAAAATGACAATTTAGCCTTTTAGAAGGACTCATGAGAACACCTATAAAAGCAGTGTTAAACAGTTGCCCAACTCATTGGAAAAGACCCTGATGCTGGGAAAGATTGAGGGCAGGAGGAGAAAGGGGTGACAGAGGAGATGGCTGGATGGCATCCCAGACTCAATGGACATGAGTTTGAGCAGACTCCAGGAGACAGTGAAGGACAGGGAAGCCTGGTGTGCTGCAGTCTGTGGGGTCGCAAAGAGTGGGACACCACTGAGTCACAGAACAATAACAACCTCTCCATGTGAATCAGAGTCTTTTAAGTGGTGTGGCAATTTTATGCCCAATTTAAATTGCTGCTGTAATAAAGTGTTTTTGTTTAGTTTTGTTTTAAAAACATAACAATTTAAGGATAAGGCTGCTGGTTCATGATATATGTAATCATAATTTTTAGTCTGCCAGGAAGGTCACTGTAAAACTTACATTCCTAAAATAATTTCTAAAATTTGTATAAAAAGCTTTTATGTGAAAAAGCAATAGCTCAGTTGGTAAATCCTCTGGTAATTTATTTTTGAGCAAATTCATCTTGAAAGCTGCTGTATTGGTGAAAGTAATTGAGAAGGAGGACTGTCTCAAGTATTGAGCATTTATACATGCCTGATGTTGGCTGATGTGAAATCTGAAATCCTGAGACTTGCTCAGGGTAGCCAACCAGAATGAGATGGCATGGCCATGCTTTGTCTTAGGTTTTCTGAGGGACATAGGAGTCCCAGGATGTTAAATGGCTACCATCTGCCACAGAAAGGAATTTGGAAGAAAAAATATCCCTCTTTGGAGCAGTGAAGAGGAACATCAGGTTCCAAAGTGCATCCTTGAACCTCCTGTGTTATTTCTGCCATTTAAAGTCTTTGAAAATGTGGTGCCTGGACTTCTCCTTTTTATTCACATAGGTTCCTTTTAACTCTGACACTAGTAGATTTATAAAAAAAAACTGAAAAATTTTGTATTCTTTGGCCTAGATTTATTTCTAATTTAAACATCAGTTTTTGAAAAGATAAAGTTGGCCTTAACTTACACATATTTTCTCAACATTTAAAAATAGTAACTCTTTAATATCTATTTTATATGAAAAAGTTCCTCCTTGCATACAAAGTTAACACAATAATTATTAAATATCTTGTTTCTTTTAAAAGCTTTGATTCAACTTCAAAAGCCTTATTTGGGGGGCCTCCTGAACTTTACTAAACTTTTTCCAACTTGGGAAACATACCCAGTTTCAAATAATCTCACCATGGGGTCATATTTTTGACCTAAAGTATGTGGTGACTATAGTTTACAAGCATTTGACAAGTAGTGGTTTTGTTAATTGTAGATCTTATTGAACATGCCACACCATTTCTTTCATCACTATTCATTTGTCTAATCTCACTGAAGCCCATTAAAATTAAAGCAGATGAGCTCATTTAAAATATATATATTGGGTGCCACTTTCTTTCAAGATGACACAACCATAAATTAAACTGTAGTGTACTATATTTCATTAAATTCAGTAAACTATACTACTAAAATTAACATGAAACAGGCTGAAAAATGACCAGAACTCAAAGCATGACACAAGAAAACACAACAAAAATCTTCCAAAATTACATCCACATGAAAATATATAGCATACCTCATGGACCTTAGCCTGGACACCTCACAATTTCTACTTCCATACCGATAACTCCTCCTTCCATTGTATGACTCACATACATAAAAACAGGCATACATGAAAATTATTTTTATCAGAATACCTTCATATGTATTTTAGAATGGATGGTACACATGTAAAATTTTTTTACTCTTAGCTCAAATTTCTAAAAGTTTTTCTTTTCCTCTGTACTTCCATCGTTTAACATTTTTTTTATTAATCAGCATCTTTCTTGAATACTTCATGTGTTATAACATTAATGATTGTTTAATGTTTCCATCACTTATCACTAAAACATGTATTTAAATGAGTATCAGTATCTTTGCATATATTGAAAACAAGCCCAGGAATTACTCCAGATTTTGACTGAGCATTGGCCCCCACATAAGACTATCAGACCTGAATATAATTACTAAGACCAGCTGCCAGCCAATTGTAGAAAACGAAGTGTCTGGAATTGCCATTCAGGAAACCTACAGACCATTCATTGATTAGATGAGGGTCATTGACTCAATGAGAAAAACAGAATTTTCCCTGGGAGCAGAGCCACTTCCTCTTGGAATGATTCAAGAGTACCTGAAGTTCAGGCAATTTACCATATCAAGAAAGGGGTTAAGAACGATTCAAGAATACTCTCTGAACCTTGGCACTGGTTAGGAAGATCTAAGCCATATTTTACAATATTAGGCCATTTCGTGGATTCTTGTGACTTGCTTACAGAAATTTCATCAGGAAGGAATCAGAAACTATGTACAAATAGGCTTCCCTTGTGACTCAGCTGGTAAAGAATCCACCTGCAATGCAGAAGACATGGGTTCGAACCCTGGGTTGGGAAGATCCCCTGGAGAAGGGAAAGGCTACCCACTCCAGTATTCTGGCCTGGAGAGTTCCATGGACTGTATAGTCTACAGGGTCACAAACAGTTGGACATAACTGAGCAACTTTCACTCACTATGTACAAAGACTAGACTACAAAATATGCATCTCAACATTGTTTTTAGTATCAGAATACAGAAACTAGCCTAGATGTCTAAAAATGTGAGTACTTAAATTATTGCAGTGATTGAAAGGATGATATACAAAATAGTTTGTGCTCTGGAAAGATGATTAAAATTCTGGAATAAATTTTTTTAAAGTATTTTATAAAGAAAGTAATACTTGACGCATGATTTTTATATGGAAATTTGTGTAAATATATGTGTGTGTATGGATGCTTTTATATATATAATTATGCTGCTGCTGCTAAGTCGCTTCAGTCATATCCGACCCTGTGCAACCCCATAGACAGCAGTCATCCAGGCTCCCCCGTCCCTGGGATTCTCCAGGCAAGAACACTGGAGTGGGTTGCCATTTCCTTCTCCAATGCATGAAAGTGAAAAGTGAAAGTGAAGTTGCTCAGTCATGTCTGACTCCTAGCGACCCTATGGACTGCAGCCTACCAGGCTCCTCCATCCATGGGATTTTCCAGGCAAGAATACTGGAGTGGGCTGCCATTGTCTTCTCCATATATAAGTATAAATTTTTTATATATATACTGTAAAAGAACTGGTCATTTTTATACTTGTTTGTATTTTTGCAGTTTCTATTATTATTTTTTAGACAGAATAAAAACAATAAAATTATTTTAAGACAAGTATGAATACATAAAACTAAAAAACTTCTTCATGGCAAAAGAAACTAAGAAAATGAAAAGGCAACCTATGGAATGGGAGAAAATATTTGTGAACTGTCTAACCAACAAACGGTTAATATCCAAAATACATAAGGAACTCATACAAGTAGATAGCAAAAATACAAATAATCCAATTTTTAAATGGGCAAAAGACCTGAATAAACATTTTTTTCGCAAGAAGACAAGTGGATAGCCAACAGGTACATGGAAAGATGTTCAATGTCATTAATCATCAGGTAGTTGCAAATCAAAACCGCAATGAGTTATAATATTCCACCTGTTACAATGGCAAGTGTTGGCAAGGGTGTGAAGAAGAGAACCCTACGCACTGTTGGCAAGAATGTACATAGGTGCAGCCACTGTGGAAAACAGTATGAAGCTTCCTCCAAAAAACATTAAAATAATATTACAGTATGACCCACTAATCCCACTTCTGGGTATATATCTGAAGGAAATTAAATCATTATTTGGAACAGATATCTGCATCCCCCATGTTCATTGCAGCATTATTCACAGTAGCCAAGATGGAAACAAACAAATTTCCATCCACAGATGAATGGATGAAGGAGATGAGGAATATACATAAAATAGAATATTATTCAGCCATAAAAAGAAGAAAGTCCTGCCTTTTGTAACAAGACGGATGGACTTTGAGGGCAACATGCTAAGTAAAATAAGTCAGACAAAGAAAGACAAACATATGCTTTCACTTACGTGTGGAACCAAAAAAAGCCAAACTCATAGAAACAGAGTGGAATGGTGGTTGCCAGAGGCTGTGGGGTGAGGAAATGAAGAACTGTAGATCAAAGAATACAAACTTCCATTTATGAGATGGGTAAGTTCTGAGGATCAAATATATAGCATGATGACTATAGTTTACAATACTGTTGTATGTATCAGAAAGTTGCTGTGTATGTGTGTGTGTGTGTGTGTTCAGGTGTATCTGACTCTTTGTAACCCCGTGGACAGTAGCCTGCCAGGCTCCTCTGTCCATGGAATTTTCCAGGCAAGAATACTATAGTGGGTTTCCATTTCCTACTCCAGGGGATCTCCCTAACCCAGGAATCAAACCCGTATCTCTTGAGTCTCCTGTCTTGGCAGGTGGATTCTTTACCACAAGCACCAGCTGGTAATCCCGTAGAAAGATTATGGGATCTTTCTAATCCCATAGAATGTTATCACCACAAAGAAATGAAGGAGAAAAATAATACAATTATTTTTAGTTAAAAATAGCCACACAACAATACAATTTGTGAATTCTACTTTTATTTGAAGGACAGAATGCTGTTACTTACATGAGAATTCTTGCCTTTCTAAACTTCAAACATTTAAACTAGGTACCTGACATGCTTAGGAGTAAAATTCTGTAATAGTTTTCTTTAGATACTAGAGAACAAAGTATCAGCAGCATATTAGGGTCCCTCTCATGATTCCTTCCAGTTATTGCTCTTCTCTTCCTGCAAGGAAACCAGATCTTGACCTCAAACAACTTCAATTTGCTTCCTCATTTTTGTATTATTTTATGTAAATAAAATCACTGGGTCTTGAGAAATTATTGATTTTCACTTATAAATATTTTTTCAATAGACCAAGTATTCCCAAAGGCTCCTCAAAAGAGAAGTTGAAATTAATTAAATACAAAGTTAAAGTATGAACTTTAATTTCATTGACACTGACATGGAAAATTCAGTCAAAATGTTGAGGTATTCCTTCTTAAACACAGTTGAGTTCTATCATAATTACATGTGCACACATAGACACATCCAATTAAAACAGCTATAATAATCTATGCTAATTCTAAGACATTTTTGATTAGTCAGGAATACACTTCAAATATCTAATGAAATTGCTGACTTTTAAACAATTAGTATCATAGCTTTGGAGGCTTCCCTGGTGGCTGAGCAGTAAAGAGTCTGCCTGCCATGCAGGAGAGGCAAGAGATGTTGGTTCCATCCCTGTGTTGGAAAGATCCCCTGGAGGAGGGCATAGCAACCCACTTCAGTATCCTTGCCTGGAGAATCCCATGGACAGAGGAGGCTGGCAGGCTACAGTCGATAGGGTTGCAAAGAGTCGGACATGACTGAAGCGACTGAGCATGCATGCATGCACATCACAGCTTTGCTTCAGTTTAGCCCATGGGAACACAATGTGTGTTTATTTGTGTGCATGAATGTGCATGTGCTCACGTGTGTAAAATGTACATGGAGATTGTGTAACACTTAATATTTATTTTTAAAAGGGTACATTATAACCTGAAAATGTGATCTATAAAAGCTTTATATTATCATATTTGCATGTTCATACACATATTCATTTTCACATGCTTTTTATACTAATGGTTTGAAAACTCTATCATATAACTAAAGAAAAAAACTACACTTCTAACATAATTTCAAAATATTTAAAACCTGCACTGCTTTTAATAACTTTTATTGTTTTTAACATGTGACATTTTATCCCCATTAGCAATAACAGATGTATAATGCATTAAAAAGGAAAATCCTGCACATGTGTTGAAATAGAGGACTTTAGTGAAAGGAAAGCATGTGCTTTGATTTATATTAGTCAAAATTTAGATACTGTACTTGGTGCTATTTCAGGAAATGAAAAGGTGAGGAAACAGTTATATACCAGTAAACCAGAGAAAAAGTCTCCATAGAAACCAAAACAGTTTTGGTGGGAGCTACTTAAGCTAATTAATACCTGGAATATGACCCTATTAGCCTCTAGAGAGCCAACTCATACAAAATAAAACCCAGTCCATTGATTCATGCATGTTACATAGCATTTATTGATACAATTCTTCTTCTCATTTAACTGTCAAAAATTAATCAGTCATCAAGACTGAAAATTTGGGTGAATTTTAAAGAGAAAAGACCACCCAAAATGGCCCTGTTTACTTACTCTTTCCCATCTCCATTATCTTCACCACTGCAGTACTTTGGCCACCTCAGGCGAACAGTTGACTCATTGGAAAAGACTCTGATGCAGGGAGGGATTGAGGGCAGGAGGAGAAGGGGACGACAGAGGATGAGATGGCTGGACGGCATCACGGACTCAATGGATGTGAGTTTGAGTGAACTCCGGGAGTTGGTGATGGACAGGGAGTCCTGGCGTGCTGCAATTCATGGGGTCGCAAAGAGTCGGACACGCCTGAGCGACTGAACTGAACTGAACTGAGTCAAAAGGAACACACAGAGAAAACTGAAAATGAGTGATAAATCCAAATTGATTTGTTTGGCTATTTTTTTTGCCTCAGCTTTCATGAACACCTTCTTTCCTATGTCCTGCTCAACTAAATTCTGACCCTACTCCCACTCCACTGCAGCCAGTGCTAAGTGAGGAACCACAAGGCCCACCAAGACAGGAGTTAGTTAACTGAACAACTACTACGCACTAGCTGTTCACATAAGCTGTGTCATCCAGTCCTTACAAAATACTACAATGAATATTTATATATACACTTTACAAATTAGCAAACAGGTTCAAATTAGTTAAAATATCTTGTCCAAGCTTAAATTTAACAATGTAGCCAGATACAGAACCAGCTGCCTCCTTCAATACAGTTAAGGGTGACAAATGTTGCCATAATGTAGCTCCATGCGTTTGTCAATTAGTTGGAGGCTTGCATATGTTCCTTGCAAAGACAGCCCAACATTGTTTAGGTGTTCATCTCAGTAAGGCACTTTTTAAAGCATAAACCAAAGGACTCCTATAAGAGTTTCTATTAGTTTCTACGGTTTTGATTTATACCATCTTTAAAACAATATACTTGTTGCTACTGGGATGATTTTTATTTCATGCCATCTGGATATGTTCTGATACTGTCACTTTCTATATTATTACTTTATGTTCATAGCATGTGAAAGAAATAATTCCTTGCATCTAAATTGGGCTATTTTCTAAATGATTCAGAAATACATGTCTCAGTGTGTGTGTGTGTGTGTGTATGTGTGTGTGTGTGTAAGAGAGAGAGAGACATACATTATAGCTTCCTACTGCCAGATGCTATAATAAAAAGGATACCACCTCAAGAAACCATGTAATCTTTGGTATGTCTGTCAGGCAATGCATTTCATTAGAGTCTCTGTTTTATAATTAATCATAATGTATTCTGTCAGCTAAAGACCCTATATGATATTTACCATATTTATGATGCCTGAATCAGCAAAGTAAAAGTGGGGAGGTGAGAAAAATATATAACTATTAGATATATCTATCCTGTGTTTTGTCCAAGTCCATCCTACTAGTCAAATGGGATATAACTATACTTGGGCTACTGGTGAAAGTTACTCTCAGGGTTTCTTTTTTTTTTTTTCTTTTTACTCACTTTATTTTCCTGCTCTTTAACAAAATTAAAATTAAATTGAGATGAACTTCTAAATGTGAAACGTTAACATTAAAACAGAGAAAAATTTGTTTCTAAAGATGTTTATTTTATTATCTCAAAAAAAAAAAAAAAAAAAAAAAAAACACAGCACAACTTTTGGACCCAACTGGTTGGAGCAATGCTAGTAGAGGAAATAATACAGTTATAATGTCACAGCCAAAGAACCCAAAACAATGTCAAAAGCAGCACTGAGATCAGACGTGCTATGAGTCTTAGCTTCAAAAGGAAAAATGTAGACAAACTTCAAGGAAACCATCTTTTACGAGAAAAGAGTGCTACTCAGACTAACCTTAGCTATGAATCTGAAGGCGGCTGGAAACTTTTCATGGAGGCTTACCATAAATTTAATACCAAATGGATCAAGTGACAAAAGTGAATACAATTCTCAGATTTATGGCATTTAATTCAGAAATAAAGGTCCTCTTGAAATAATATTCCAACCATTGGGGGAATTTCCAAGTCAGAGATATGATTTATAACATTTTCTTCATCAGCTTAAAGTATAATGCTATTATTATGTCTCTGATTTGGTGGATGTTCTTTAGACTACTTCAGTCTTTCATAAATCTAATGTTTTTCCTTCATACTCTGATTTTCTATGATTTAGTTGTAGTTGCCTTTTAATGCTCATGTATCATTAGCAATTGGATTCCAATGTATTGTACTGTATTACAGTTATCCTAGTTGCTCATTTATCATTCATGTCACAGGATAAGTGGCTTTATATAACAAAGTCATCAGCATAATAATTATTACAGATCTCTCCTGCTTCCTTTCCCCTCTCTTTTGCTCCTGTCTTTTTTTTCCATTAATGCTGTCACTGTCTGTTGGATTAATTGACTATATTTTATACAGTAGCATATAAAAGTTTCTTTTTAAGATCCTTTTGTAAAATGCATGCAAATTATATGTTTTCTACAGAAATTACAGAGAAAGAAAACAAGAAGATATATTTTATTACAGTTTAGTGAAGTTTTTGGGCTACCTAAATATCTCCTTAGGGAAAGAGGGGTTGACAAGATGATCAAGATGGTGAACAATTTCCTGACTCCCTTTCCCGAGTCAAATGTTCATGATTATTCTTATGTGTAGCCCTAAACAGAACAAGCATATAAATGTCATAGTGCGGAGAGAGTGAAAAGTAGCGATAATGTAAGCTCAGTTTACATTTAAATTGAGCTGGATCAGATTGAGTTTTCTTTCTCCGATCAGCATCCAGTTCTCATGCTAACTTTCATTACCAATTCAACAGAAATCTATCAAATATTTATTGGATGCTTACCATGGACTTGGCTCTGTTCTCAACATAATTTTCTTGTTTAAGATATCTTGCCTATGAAGAGTTCACAGAAGAAATGAGGGACATGCCCTTTACCAAACTGTGCATCCCATTCTGGATCAGATATGTGGAGGCATTCGAAATAGTAGCTATTGGGATGAATTAGAAGAAATATAGTTAATATATTGTAAGTTCCATGTTATTCTGTATATAAATGGTCTTGAGTTGAGGCCCCTGGAAAAAAAACAGTGTTGGCATAATGTGTGAAATAGCCCTTTACCTAGCATGCAGACTATGACTACGTCTAGATCCAAAGGAAGAAATTCTAAGCTCAGAGCCAGGTTGAAGCCAAAGATCATGACTGTTCGGGTCACTGCTTGATAAAGGACCTAGTTATCTAACAATATCCATGCTCCCATCCTTCCTTTAACAGTAGTACCCAGGAAGCCCTGACTACACTTCACAGTTTCACTTGCAGTTAGTTATGGCTATGTGACTAAGATCTAGGAATGAAACATTAGTAGAAGTCACAAATAATTTTGAGATGGGGCCATTAAAAGAGGAATATGTCTTCCCCTTGCTTTTCTCCTTTTCCATTGACTGGAATGCACAATGGAAACAAGACCTGGAGTAACTCTTTGGTCCATGAAATGAAAAGTCACATTTTGAGGATAGTAAAGTAAGAAATTAAATCTCCAGTTTGGCTGAGGTTCTGAGCCACACCTGTAACATCTGTCCAAAACCGTTATAAAACAAACTGCCTTATTTAATCTACTGTCTTTCTGATCACTTGATTATAGTGCCATATCCCATTTAATATATCTCCTCCTCCCAGCTGCATTGGGACAGTTCCTGATACATAATAAGATCTTATTAATATTGTGGACTACCACGAAGGGACAGAATGACCTTAGATTGCACAGAAGGTATTTAAACCTAAAGCCAGAGTAGATAGGCAGAGGCCAAACTGAAATTGTTGTGAGCATATTAGTTTGACATGAGGGAGGACGAGCTGCAAACTATGCCTTTTCCCCATCCCAGTTTAAAACATACTTCAATTTTGCATACTCTAGCCTCATCTCACAAGGTACAATTCTAATATTTCAGAAGGCGTGTGTGCTTAGTCGCTCAGTCGTGTCCCAACTATTTGCAACCCCATGGGAGCCGACCTGGCTCCTCTGTCTATGGGATTTCCCAGGCAAGAGTGCTGGAGTGGTTTGCCATTTCCTTTTCCAGGGAATCTGCCTAACCCAGGGATCAAACTCACTGTGTCTCCTGCATTGGCAGCCAGATTCTTTACCACTGAGTCACCTGGGAAGCCCTTCAGGGGATAAAACAGTCTAACTATACAAAATGAAAGAGAACGTGAAATGTGATAAAATAAAAATCAGCTGTATATATTATAAAACAGAACTCAAAGTTATTTTCATTCTATGACAGTATAAACAATGTAAATTTGAATGCAATAATAGTTTTCAAAAAACAGTTCAAATATATCTAATCTAAATTCAAAATTTTTAATTATAAGAAATTTAGCATATTTTTAGTTCATCCGCTGCTATAACTTTCTCTTTGACAATATAAGGCTAACAGCACCAAAGCACAAAATTTATCATTTTTAATTGCTATTCTGTTGCCTCCTACTAGGGGTAAAAAAGCTTTCAGATTAAGTGAATATCTTTCACTTAAGATTTGTTTGGCTCAATGGTTTTCTTGAGAAAATATTACTTCACTGGTAAGCTGTATTACCACATTTTAGTACCAAATTTCAGGGAGCACAATCTCAAAATCATTTCTCAATAACTTTCAATATATTGGCTAAAAAGACAATATTTACTGAAGATAGCCAGAAGTATATGTAGTATTTAAGGTCCCTAAAATTAGTAAAAGGTTTAAACCATACAGTCAGAAAGATATCATTTGCCTTTGCAAAAATTACTTTTAGTAAATCACTTTTGCCACCATAACATCATAAAACCTATTTGAAATGATATTTAAAAAAAAAAAAGAAAGAACAGTTCTATGAAATTTGTTGAGTTTCATATACAGATGTTGTCAAGGATATTGTCCTTTATGATACCAAATACTTTCTTCTCCAGTGAATTTAAGTGGAAAAAACACCTTTTAGGTCACAGTACCAGGAATAGTTGGACTTCTGGACTCTGTGTGTGTGTGTGTCTGTGTTTCCTCATGGACCCTGTAGACCTACAATTGTTTGTGATACCTGGTCACATTGTATACTAATCTTAGAGCCAACTGTCTAACCCACCATTAAAAATACCATAGAACAGAAAGATAGCTAGCTTCCTCGAGTCCCAGGCCTCTTAAATATAAGCTATAAATGTTCCAAAAAAAAAAAGAATAGGATATGAAATATACATTCTGCTGCTAACTTAACTAAGTTTTCCTTTATATATCTTGTTTTCTTTTTTTTTCCCTTTGATTCATTTATCTTATTTTTAACATATTTCATCTTGCTGTTTTTTTTAATATGTCACTTACCTCAAATATTTTTCCGGAATTAATTGTATATTTATAAGTATATAATATGTTTTATTAGAAGTTCTCCTTTAAGAAATTTTTGTTTACTTTTGTTGTCTTTTTTATAACAATTGATTATGCTCAAATTGCTGGGTTTCCTTATATCACCGTTCACCACAGTTCTTGTGTCATTCTCAGTAAGCTAAGAGTATACTTGGCTTTTGGTTGTTTTTAAGAAGACAAAATGCTATTTTCCGAGTGCTTCTATATGTGTTTTTGTGTGTAAATGTGACTTTGACCAAGTATGAATTTCTTGGACTACAATATATTTTGGCATGTGTTCTTTTTTTTTTTTTTTTTCTCATTGCCTCTTTGTTCAGGTCTTTATTCAAAATTAGCTGTCCAAAATGATTTGGCATTTATGGAATAAACAAATTTAAGTTTATGCAGCAGCCTTCTTTTCCTCTGAGGTGGGTTTCTTTTCAACGGGCTTCTTTTCAGCTGCTGGTTTCTTGGTCCCTGCAGCCTTTCTTCCCACCACAGGCTTCTTCAGCTTCTTATCACCAACAGCCTTCTTTTCTTTGTTTCCCACCACAGGCTTCTTGCCCTGAACCCCCTTCTGATCTGATTTGGCTTCCACTGCTGCTGCTGCCTTATCCATGCGGATTTTTCTTTGGCCTGCCGAAGAATGGTGTTCCGACGCATGGTCTTTGCGTACGGGTGAAGCTTCAACATGATTCTCAGGTTTTTCAGTGGATTCTTCTTCAGGACTCTGCGATGAATCTTCTTGCGTGGTGCTCGGAGTGCTCTTTGGATTTCTGGGCTTTTCAAGATTCTGCTAAGGTCTGTATTGAGCATCTTGTGCATGGGGAGGTTGTAGTTACTCTTGAGGGAGGCTGCTTTACGCCAAGTGCCATATAGCTCATCTAACTTTCGGAAAGCACTTTCAGTCCAAATGCAGAAACGTCCCACGTGACCACCAGGAGCAAGTTTCAAAATGTTCAGCTTGCTTACGTTAAGCAGAGTAATTCCAGGGATGTTTCTGAAGGCCTTGATGATCCCATTGTCCTCATTATAGATGATGCAGGGTCCCCTGCGCTGGATGCGGCGCCGGTTTCTCATTTTGCCTTTGCCGGCTCTCATTCGCTGAGAGGCGTAGACCTTTTTGATATCATTCCAGGCCTTAAGTTTCTTCAGAAGCAAAACAGCCTCCTTGGTCTTCTTGTAGCCTTCAACTTTATCTTCCACCACCAAAGGAAGTTCAGGAACTTCCTCTATACGATGACCTTTAGACATGACCAGCGCCGGTAAGGCTGAGGCAGCCAGTGCAGAGCAGATGGCGTATCGCTTCTGCGTTGTATTCACTCTGCGGTGCCAACGTCGCCAGGTCTTGGTTGGTGCAAACATGCGGCCCCCACGACACATATTTCCAAAAGCACCCTGACCGGAAATGTGAGTCCCGCCATCTCGAACCCTGGGAATTCGAGCCACAGCTCTGCCGGTACCCCAAGACTCAGCACTGGTTTGATGACCTGCTAATTCACTGACAGCATAGGGCTGTCTGTTGTTTTTGCGCAAGTTGGTGTGAACAAAGTTAACAATATCGGGTCGAATGGGAGCCTTGAACACAGCAGGCAAAGTGACATTTTTGCCAGATGACTCCCCCTTTTCGGAGTACACTGATATCAGTGGACGAGCACACGCCATGGCGGGGAGAGGAGAAGGCCAGGCTCCTCTCACCCCGGCGGCTCCCACAGGAAAAGTGGCATGTGTTCTTATGGAGAACACCTAAGTAGTCCAATTTTTACTCCTATATAAGTAATCCATGTTCCCTTCCTGGATGCCTACAGGATAATTTCTGTATCTTCAATATTTAAAATTTGTCTATGAACATTTTTGGGTATGAACCCACTTTCATTCACTTTGCCTGGAATACAGTTTGCCATTCCAGTCTATGAATTCTGTTAATTTGTTTTCCTACTCTAGAGAACTATTTTCTTTACATCTTTTATTATTTTTAAACTATCTATTTATTTATTTGACTGTGCCGGGTCTTAGTTGTGGCATGCAAACTCTTAGTGGAGGCATCTGGGATCTAGATCCCTGACCAGGGATTGAACCCAGGCCCCCTGCATTGGGAGTGCAGAGTCTTAGCCACTATACACCAGAGAAATCCCTATGTGTTTTATTATTGACTATTACTTCTTCTCAATTTGTCATAGCACCTTCTTAGGAGAATAAATTATCTCTAATTTCACAAATATTATACCCTTCCCATCAATTTCTATACCCCTTCTCTGATTTATTTTTTTCCTCTGGCACAGTGATCACCATCTCCCAGTGATCACCATCTCCCCCATGCCTCCACTTTGCTTTCAGTCTTCACCTCTTCCTCACACACACTTACTTTCATAGTGATCTCCTTCAGTTACATACTTTTAAAGGCTACCTATATGCTGATACATTTGTCTCCATCACAGACCTCTCTCAAAAGCTGCAGACTCACATTGTCCAAATGCCTGCCCAGTAGTTCCACTTGAATTTCTAACAGACATCTCAAATTCAACATGTCTGAAATTGAACTCTATATCTCCCTGGAAATATGCTCCACCACAGCCTTCTCCATCTCAGTGATTGCCTACTCTCCATTCCTTTTGCTCAAATGAAAAGCCTTAGACTCATTCTTGATTTCTCTCTCACATACCTCATATCTTAAGTGAATCCTGTTAGCTCTCCCTTCTAAATGTATCTATAATGTGACCACTTTTATTTTCCCACTTTAACTTCCATGGCTACCACCCCAGGTTAGGTCACAGTCATCTCTCACTAGATTTTTATAATAGCCTCTTTACTAGTCTCTATTCCCCCGAAGAGAAGTCCATATGCCATTGGCCTTGCCACATTACTGGGCCAGCACTATTTTTGCTACACGGAGGTGCTGTCAAGTGAATACTTTTGAGTTCTGACGCATATGGTGGAGTCACATTTTCATTTCATAACCAGAATGGATCACTCCTGAAGTGGTTGGGCCATCCTACAAAATCAAGAAAAGGACAGGGTTGACAATTCAGTAGTCAGAGAACTAACAACCCTTCCTATTCTAACTGTCACAGCCTCAGACTGGGTACTTTCCTTAGTACTTCCTCCCATGTACACGTACCCCTGGCTCTTTGAAATTATATCGCTGTAAGGCATTCCTTCTCTTTCAGCTCAGGGTCAACTGCTTCAGTTTCTTCAAGAAAACAAAATGGAGAATTTACAGACAATTTTTGCTTTATTATAGTTTCTTTTTCCCCTCCAAACCAATATTTGTACATGTCTTGCTGGTGCTCCTTTACAAAATGAAACGTTGTCCTAACTATTAGCTACAGCATTTGGGTGAGCAGGACCAGATATGTTTATTTAATCATTTTAGAGTCAAGTTAGTAGTGATATTTGATTGAATATTTGTGGGAGGAAACAGTCTCCAAATTAATATTTTTAAAGTGTTTTTAATCTCTTGAATTTTAAATAATACATATGACTCCATTTCACTGTCATTCAAATATATTCATGAAAATGTACAGTTAGTATAACACTGAGGATTGATAAATTTCCACAGGACTGAAAAAGGTCAATTTGCATTCCAATCCCAAAGAAAGGCAATGCCAAAGGGTGTTCAAACTACCACACAATTGCACTCATCTCACACACTAGGAAAGTAATGCTCAAAACTCTGCAAGTGAAGCTTCAACAGTATGTGAACCGAGCACTTCCAGATGTTTAAGCTGGATTTATAAAAGGCAGAGGAACCAGAGATCAAATTGCCAGCATCCATTTCTCATTGGATCAGATAAAAAGAAAGAAAGTTCCAGAAAAACATCTACTTCGGCTTTATTGACTACACCAAAGCCTTTGACTGTGTGGGTCAGAGCAAACTGTGGAAAATTCTTCAAGAGATGAGAATACCAGACCATCTTACTTGCCTTCTGAGAAATCTGTATGCAGGTAAAAAAGCAACAGTTAGAGCCAGACATGGAACAATGTACTGATTCCAAATTGGGAATGGAGTACATCAAGACTGTATATTGTCACCTTGCTTATTTAACCTATATGCAGAGTACATCATGCAAAATGCCCGACTGGATGAAGCACAAGCTGGAATCAAGACTGCCGGGAAAAATATCAATAACCTCAGATATGCAGATGTCCCCACCCTAATGGCAGAAAGTGAAGAGGAACTAAAGAGCCTCTTGATGAAAGTGAAAGAGGAGAGTGAAAACACTGGTTTAAAACTCAACATTCAAGAAACTAAAATCATGGCATCTGGTCCCATCACTTCATGGCAAATAGATGGGGAAACAAAAGAAACAGTGACAGACTTTATTTTCTTGGGATCCAAAATCACTACAGATGGTGACTGCAGTCATGCAATTAAAAGACACTTGCTCCTTGGAAGAAAAGCTATGACCAACCTAGACAGCATATTAAAAAGCAGAGACATTACTTTACTGACAAAGGACCATATAGTCAAAGCTGTGGTTTTTCTAGTGGTCATGTATAGATGTGGGAGTTGGACACTAAAGAAAGCTGAGCACTGAAGAATTGATGCTTTGAACTGTGGTGTTGGAGAAGGCTCTTGAGAGTCCCTTGGACAGCAAAGAGATCAAAGCAGTCAATCCTAAAGGAAATCAGTCCTGAATATTCACTGGAAGGACGGATACTGAAGCTGAAGCTCCAATACTTTGGCCACCTAATGGGAAGAATTAACTCACTGGAAAAGACCCTGATGCTGGAAAGATTGAAGGCAAGAGGAGAAGAGGACGACTGAGGTTGAGTTGGTTCAATGGCATTGCCAACTTGATGGACATGAGTTTGAACAAGATTTGGGAGTTGGTGATGGACAGGGAAACCTGGCATGCTGCAGTCTGTGGGGCTTTAAAGAGTCTGACACGACTGAGCAACTGAACTGAACTGAGGTAAATTGAGCAAGATTTGACCTATGATAGTACTTGTACTTTTTATACATTTTTAAAAGAATATCGATAAACATTTATGAAGTGCCTATCTTGTACACTAAGGAGGCCATGAGGAATATGAGGAAAGGTTGGCTTCTTATGGCAGTTAGACCACTTGGGAAGAAAATACTAAATACATATAAAACAGACTTCAGAATGAGTCTTCGGACTCGTGTGTGATGATACCTCATTGTAGTTTTGATTTACATTTCTCTAATAATGGGCAATGTTGAGCATCTCTTTATGTGTTTGTTAGCCATCTGTATTTCTTCTTTGGACAAATTATCTATTTAGATATTCTGCCTACTTTTTGATTGTATTGTTTTTTTTCCTGGTATTGAGCTGAATGAGCTGTGTGTATAATTTGGAGATTAACCCTACATTTGCTATTATTTTCTTCCATTCATAGGAATGTCTTTTCACCTTACACTTTCCTTCATTGTGCAAAAGCTTTCACTTCTCAGTTTCATGCATTGGAGAAGGAAATGGCAACCCACTCCGGTGTTCTTGCCTGGAGAATCCCAGGGACGGGGGAGCCTGGTGGGCTGCCGTCTCTGGGGTCGCACAGAGTCGGACATGACTGAAGTGACTTAGCAGCGTTCGTTTTGTTCTTATTTCCATTACTCCAGGAGGTGGATCATAGAGAATCTTGCTGTGATTTATGTCAAAGAATGTTCTGCCTATGTTTTCCTCTAAGTTTTATAATTTCTAGTCTCACATGTAGATCTCTAATGCATTTTGAGTTGATTTTTTGTGTATGGTGTTAACAATCATATCAAATACATATCAAGTGCAAGGCACCACTTAAAATGGTTAGGACTTATGGCTTTATCATCACAGTAACCTAGTAATATGCATCTCCCTTGCACAAGAAATACAGAGGGATAAGTAACACATCGAAGGAACATAGGTATTGAGAAGTTGAGTCATATTGGAGCCTAGGCTGACTGGCTCCAGAATCTGGGCCATCATTCACTCTCCTGGTCTCTTTGGCCACTCTATCTTTTCAGAAAAGGAAGAAGTGCTCTGGACTTCTAAAACTTCATTTAGCCCTAGTGGTCTATGATTTTTATTGAAGTTATTATTATTTTTTAGAAACCATTTCTCTGCTTCTGCAGCTGTACTGTTTTAAGAATTTTATAATAAATTTAAGTAAAATCAACTAATTTAATCTAGGAAAATTACCTAGATTTCTATTTTTATTCTACTTTCATTCTATGAAATTACTCCACTTATTTCTATTGACATGATCCTCTGCCGTACCTATTAACTCACAGAAATAACAAAAGCTAAATGGAATGATTTAGCTTTTGTCATTGTGATTCAGTTTCGGTCATTGATGTATTCACATGATAAATCCAGTAGTCATTCTGTTTTACTGAAATGAAAAGAAAGTGAAGTCACTCAGTCGTGTCCGACTCTTTGCAACCCCATGGACTGTAGCCTAAGAGGCTCCTCCATCCATGGAATTTTCCAGGCAAGAATACTGGAGTGGGTTGCCATTTCCGTCTCCAGGGGATCTTCCCCACCCAGGGATCAAACCTGGATTGCCCGCATTGCAAGTAGAGCAGATGCTTTTACCATCTGAGCCACCATAGAAGTTTTACTGAAGCTTGTGATGAAATTCTCTCTCACTCTCCCATTTAAATTTTAAAAAAAATACTGTAAAATATTTTAATGAACTTATGTAAAATATCTCAATATTATGAAAATAAGTTTTCATATAAGAATCAATATAATGAATATAAATGTTATATAAATCTAGAAGTACAGTTTATTTTTCCTAATAATTATATCAGACTATAGTCTATTTTGAAAAATTATTCACTTAAAAATAAATTAAATCAAATTCATTTGCTCTTCAGATGGTCCAAGCCTGCTGATATGCTTCAGTGTAAACATCTTTGTCTTTCTCTTCTGTGCATTTTAAAACATTGTTTTTAATATTTATTTATTTAATTAATTTTTGACTGAAGTGGGTCTGAATTGTGGGATCTTTTGTTTTGATGCCAGGAGTTCTCTGTAGGTGCCCCAGGGCATGTAGGATCTTATTTCCCCTACCAGAGATGGAACCTGTCCCCTGTATTACTGGAAGGCAGACTCCCAGCCACTGGACCACCAGGGAAGTCCTTTTCAGTGTGTTATGGACAATTGTTTCTTCTCAGACCTAAACACTAGTCTGTGAAATTAACATTGTCATTAAGGTTGCTGCTAACCATTACTAGATTTTTTTGTTTTCTCAGTCATTACATACATTTCCTATTCCCTGGAAATGTTTCTCCTCTTGAATACAACCATATTTAAATGGACTGATTATCTGTAATTAAAACAAATAGATCATGGATTACTGTTTGCTCTTAACACATATTTGACAGTGAAGTAGAAGAGTTCAAGGCGCTGAAACCTTTAATAGACACAAGACCTGGACAGAAAAGGAGGTGATGAGTCAAAGCCTTTAGGCTCTGGTTTCCCCACTATCTCATTGTACTCTAGTTAGTTAGATGGAGTAGAATCCAAAAGACAGAGGTGGATAGCTTCAGTCACACTGAATAACAGGCATGGAATGCTAGGGCAAGTCCATGGTGTCAGGCCAAGGCCCACACTCGGAAAAATCGCAAAAGCCTTAGTGCCACAACTTTCCTTTTTTCACAATTTTCTTGTTTCATTCTGTCCTGTCCAGTATGTCCAGTGTCCTTCTGCTACCCTGAACCTCGCCCTTCTTGAGAAAAACATCATACAATATAATTCACTCGAAAGTGTTAGTGATCTAATGAGTTACCTCACTTTGGGGACTTTGCCAATTAAAAGAGGAGCCTGGAGAGGACAATGCCAGGCCCCAATTTAATGAGTTACCAGTGATAGATTTAAAGCATGACTATGGGAAACAGAAGGTAGTTTTTGGAGGGCGCTCCTTCTGGCCCCCTACAGACCACTTCACTGCCTATTTTACTCATTTTTGGCACAAAAATTTAGGCCCACAGTTGGCCACAAGCGGTTTCCAGAACTAGAAGGAAATTCCTTCTCATCACTTAGGAAAATGCTTTCAAGTTCCAGATACTGTTGAATAGTAGAGTTATAAGCAGTCACAGAGAAAACTTTCTCATCTGTGATACTGACTAGTCAGACTAATTTCTAATATCCTTTACATATTTTTCAACTTTTTCAAATTATCTATCCAGTTACTTCATTTTACAGATGAGGAAACTGATGCCTCCAAATCTCCCCAAATCCAGTCATTTTCTCTCAATACCCCGTCCACATCCTCCCAGGTACTACAATGGTGTAAGTTCTCATAATAAAATAATGTATTTACATTAGGTATGTTGTGAGTTGATGCAGGAACTTTCTAAATCTAATAACATGGCTGTTTATTTCATTCCCTGCATTGTCTACAGACTGATACTTAAAATATACATATGATCATACCCTCTCGCTGCTTAACATTCTTCAGTTTTCCGGGTTGCATTTAGAATAAAATCCAAATTCCTTAGCATGGCACACAATGTTGCTGTGATCTCAACTTTGTGTCATGTCTGACTGCTTCCACAAGTATCCTGCCTCCAACCACACACAGTTCTTTCCGCGTCCCTGAGAGGGCCATGCATGCCCATGCCTACAGGCTTTGCCCATGCCAGTGCGTCTTTCCTCCTACCCGTTCTACTCCCTTGGATTGCCCCGTCATCCTTCAAGACTAAAGCTAAAATAAAGTGCATTTCAGGAAAAGTGTAATATATGCTTGCTGTATTATTTATGAATACCCAATTCTGCTAAAAAGAATAACAGAAACAAGGAGAACTGATAATATTAAGTATGGAATTAAGTAACCCAAGAGACTTCTTAGACATCACTAAAGGATGTAGGAAGGGACAGAAAGACTATTTAAGCATCAGATTGTCATGAAGCTCTCAGGTCTTAAATAGGCTCCATTTGGTGATGTCCAATATTTACCCCTATTTTATGTCTCATTAGACTGTGAACATGTTTGATGTCAAGGACTAAAATTTTCTTATTCAGCACACCTAAAATAGAGCCTCTGATGCATTTTGGTTAAATTATGAAAGAATCAATAAATGTGTTGCAATTAATTAGGGTCAGTTGAAACCAGAATTCAAGTGTCCCAAACGGATTATTAGGCAGAACCAGAACCTTACAATTTCTCAAAGTCTTGAGTGGTGGTGAGTGAAAATAAGACTTCATCACTTAGAGCTATATCTTTCCCTAAGCTATCTGAGGTGGGGAGGGCAAAGGCATTGATCCTGGATAACCACAGGGGAAAACACCCAGTTTGATATTCATTGTGGAAGGTCAAATGGAAAAATAACTAAAGAGCTAGGAACCTTAGCAAGCATGTAAGATTTCTGAAATCCTGTCAAGGTTCATGGCATGTTTCAAGGAGTAACAGCTCCAGTATTCCCCCAAATACCTTCCTGCCACCATCTTGAGATTCATGGTCACAGGATGTTACTATCTTTATTGTCATTTTAAATAGGTGAGCATTCACCTATCAGATGAACAACAACTTTAATTAAAAGTGTCATGCCCTCCACCCTATTTCTTACTTTTTGTCCTTAGTGGGTTGAAAATGACAGAGATTTTTAAAACAAAATGCCTATACAAAGGGACAGGCAACCACCTGCAACAGTCTCTTTGAGCAGAAACCAAGGCAAATAATCCCAGTGCTTTTCTGTCTCCCGGGAAGGGCACTAATTTCTTTCTTTCTCTTGTCTTGTATGCCTGTTAGTCCCCCCATACGCTGCTCCTGGTTCTCTCGTTTTCTCTCTCGTTCTTATTCACATGGCCCAGTGCCTCTTTCACCTCTCTCCACACTCTGCTCTGTCTCTCTTGATCTCCTTATTTTCACTCTGTTCCTTCTCTCTTGTGTTTCCTTCTTCTTACTTTTCCAGGTCTTTTGGTCCATTCCTCAGTCCCTCCACTGGGATCTCAGAGAATGTGACTGGGAATTATCTACCAAAAGACACGAATGAAAAGCAAAAGCACTGAGTTCTAACCGAAGCAGGGATTTATCCACCTGGTTGTCATGGCACTTCACCAGATACAAAATTCATCCAGAAAAATATCAGAACATAACTTATTTGAATTTACCTTAACTTAGCAAGTAATCAAATACTCTGAAAACTTGTTTTGATTAAAAAGTAGTAAGAAAGAGCAAGGTGATTTTAAATTACATCAAACGTTATATAGCATAATCCTGTGCAAGTGTTATAAGTCAATACATTTAGATATCCTGTTTTGCCATACCTTGGAAAAATAATTTTCAGTCTTAAGCTACATGTGCATTAAAGTATAACTGACAAACCATAAAACAATTTCCATTAATTTTCCTTGTAAAGACATCCCAAGTGCCCAGGCAGAAAATTCAGACTTTCAAAGGCATTTTGGAATAGCAATATATTTAAACAATTGTTTTGCACTGTCAAACATGGCTGTGAAACTTTAAAAAGTAGAATTTCAGGTCACTGAGAGTTTTGTACAAAATTTGCTAATATAAAAATAATTTTACCTTTGAACAAAATTGTTTCATAAAAAATTTTGCTGTAGTAAAGTATTTTCCCTTAGAATGATAGGGTTATAGTGTATTTTCTTAAATGTATGCTTTTCTTGTATGTTCTCCAATAAAGAAAAAAAGATAAAATCTTCCTCCAAAATCTAAAAGCTGAATGCCAACTCATTTTTATGCTTTTAAAAATTAATAAAAGTAACATAAATCAAATAGACATTCCACAAATGACATTCTTTGATGTGTAATATTTTTAGTATTTTGATAGCTTTCCTCTTTTGTAAGTTTCCTTTTCAACAAAGTTCTCTGGGAAATTGTGTCCTCTTGTGGTCACTGGCAAAAACAACATGTTTTTGCAGGAAGAATTAATCCAAACAATGGAAATAGGATTTAAGGCTCCAGGAAAAGCCACTTGTGAAAAAAGGAAATCCCTTGAAGTGAAGAGAGAGATGAAAGTTGTGAGTAATCAGAAAGGGAACTTTAGCAGGAAAAACACAGAATGTAAATCATTCAACTTATATTTAAATTATTTGATCATCAGATGATTAAAAAGAAGAGATAAAAATGATTACTATGTAGGAAAATTGTGGCCATGATAAAAGCCGCTATGGATAACTGTGTATTTCTTACATTATTTCTTCAGTCATCCCAGCAACTCTGAAATAAGTGAGAGCATATTTCAACCAGTTTAAGTAGCAGCAAAGCTGGGACATAAACTTTCTAGCATGCAAACCCAATAAGGGGATAAAAGGGATGAGGGGAGACTCCTCAAGATTCTATACGTTTCTGCACTGATCCTTCTCCCCTACAAGTCTGTTGTATTATGTCTCTGAATCCCATCCTAATTTTCAGTGCAGAATGTCGGATATTTGAAAGATTAATGTTTACTGAAAATTTGATTTGCTCATTTGAGGTGCTGTTGGCAACTCAATTTCTTGCGCTTTATACTTTTCCATTTTATTTCTGAATTGGAAGCTTCAAATTTCATAATTTTTCTATTCTTAAAGAAGATCGAGAAAGAGGTAGAATCAGTCAAATTTATGAATTAAACTGTCATTAAAGGAGAAAGAGAATGACCTCTTTAGGAGAAGGTAAAACATCCTGAAAACTACCAGTGTCACTGAAAAAGAATCTGCTTTCACACAACTATTTAGGTCACTTGTGCTGACACAGACCCTTATATTCCACTTAAAATTTCCTCACTTAAATAGTGAAGTAGGCAATCCCAATCCCTGTGAAGTATTCAAAACAAGATGAAATCTAACGTGTACATTCTCATCTGGGATGTACTCAAATGCAGCCTTTTCCAATCTGCGCCCCCTTCTGTGTGAATGTTTCTGTGCTTCATTCATGCAATCCAGAGAAATTATTTCACAGAACTCTTAAGCCAACAAACAGGTGGTAGGTAGGTCATCCAAAACCTGAGGGGAAAGAGTAGGACCATACTCAAGTGCTCACCTTTTGTGCAAATCCCAACTCCAAACTGTACCATCTTGCTAATGTTATAGTATATGTATGTTTCTTTTCCTTCTCTGAAAGTATTTATAAAGGTTGCTAGGAGAATGCCAGTGCAGATTCAAACTTTAAGAATATAGATACATACATATTTTTTGCAGATGCTGAGTATGAGATTCGTAACTCTATTACTTCTAACAGTATTCTTTTTTTCACATTTTAACACAGTACACATTCCTCAGGAAGGACTGTGAACATGCCAAGTCTGCAGTTTGAAAACAAAGCTCGTTTTGAATTATCCAATTGCAAAAGAAAAACTTTTTGTTTTCAGTTAATTTTTTAGGGCATTTATTTTAGAAGTAGATTAAATGATTTAATTCCAATGCATTCAGAATTCCCAAAGAAGGTAGTCTTCCACAGACATCCTTGAAGTCAGACTGAGTTCAGCCCCAAAGGGAAATTCCTAAGACCCTTTTTAAAGAGCCTGAAATTGGGATTTTAGAACTACATAAGTTTTCATATGGTAAACCAAATATTGTGGAAGTCATCATTATTGTTGCATATACAAAATATCCAGAATTATATTCAACTCTTAAGGACATAAAAAGAGAGTTTGCCTTTATTCTTTCCCCAGCAAGTGTCGGTAAGAAATTTGTTACATAAATGTTAAGTAGAATACAGATGGGACAATGGGCCAGGAAAGGTTCCAGTTTGCAAAGTAGGAGCATCAAGCCTCGGACCTTTTGAGAGGTAACTCGTTAGTCAAGCTACAACCTTCTGTTTAAAAACTAACTTTTAAACACTCAAGAACTTTTATCCTCATTTTTCATTCCTTTGAAGAGTAGGAGAGAATGTTTTTTGTTTCTTTTTTTCCCCCCAGAACTCAAGTCATTCAGTGTGACTTGGTCAAGAAGACTCCGTGCCTGGGATAGTTCTGGTTTAGTTCATTCATGTTAAACCCTATTTTAAGCATTCTGGCATCCATAGCATGGCCTCACTCCCGGGGATCCCTGTAGGCAGTGGCTAGGAGCTCTTTATCTCCTGAAGTTGAGTGCCCAGAGAAGGGCTGGGCTCATTTTAAACGGAACTAGTCTTAGAGATTGATGATTTTGCAAATCAGGCCAGCTAATGCTGCGCTGTTGTGGACTTGGTTTCTCCTTCGGCTTCTCTCCCCCTATTTTCATCCCAGTACCCAACCCACCCAGCCAACTCCCCTTGGGCAGGTAAGGTTTCCTTTACCTTGCCCACACTTGCCTGTCTTGCTTACCCATAGCCACAAACGAAAGAGTCCAATTATTTGATCTCTTTATTTTCGAGTATTCTGCTGAAAGGGGGAGAAAATAACACTTGAGATTGATCTTAAAACAACCACCACCACCACCCACAGACATAGGTGATGTTCAAATAAGAACTGCGGAATACTCAGAGATCAAAAGTCAAGAAAACAATTTCTGCCTGTTCTCTAACTGCTCCAAGAAATCATATCCTGCAGGCAGAAGATGCACTCACAGGAGTGACTTATCTGAATGTGCTTTGTTTTAAGAAGACCCGGCTGTAAACTATTAAGTGGAGGTCAAGCAGAATCTGATTTTCAGACAGGCATTCATTTAAAAATATGTCAGCGACCCGAGAAGCGGGCATGTTGGCACGCTGTGGTCATTGTCTATGAATATTTGTAAAAAATAGTGATAGATGAACCCTACAGGTCGCCCCTCCCACGAAAGTTTAGCCTCCTTCGCCCTCCGCGGAATGGTTCCTTCTTGTCCTCACTTCCCTAGAAGGCTGAACCCTTCAACCGGTCCCCGGCGCTCCAGACCCCAGGGTTTCTAGGACCGGACTGCAGCCGCGAGCCTCAGCGGGGCACAGCCACGTGGCCTGCCCGCGCCTCGCCTGGGCTCCCGCCTGCTCCTCCGGACACTGTGGGCCGAGACTCTCCGTCTGGCCCAGAAAAGGAAGCTTCTCTGAGTTAATTCGCTGCTTAGAGTCCAGACGATGGAGAGGGTGAGCAGACCTCGGCCTGCGCAGGGTACCAGAACACAGGGGCACGCAACTTCCGCACCCTCAAATGTGCCCCGAAAACCAACTACTGCTTTTGACTTCTGGTTTGCTTTGCAACTTAAAGAAATGTACATGGAACAGTTATTCTCTCCCGACTCGTTAAAAAAAAAAAAAAAAAAAAGCCTAGCATTGCAAAAATGGGCTTCTCTTTCACAGCAGCATCCTTTCCTTTCCAGCTCACCAACTTTTGTTGCTTCCGACTTGGCAGAATCTACATTAACACCTTCTTCTGGGCCTCTTCATTGTGACTTATTAAACAGAAACGCTTAAAATGTTAAAGTGTCCAAATAATTGCGGTGCGTTTGTGGCACGCGGAACAGAATTGCTTACTGAATCTCCTAGGAGTGGAGAATGAGGGTGGGGAAGGTGGCCCTCGCAGCCCTCAGCCTCGCGTGTCCAGGCAATGTTGAGTTCCCATCTCACTCTCCCAGAGCCGACATTTACAGTCATAACGCAGGGCCTTATCTGGGAAGGGGATAAGGCTGAAGTGGCCACAGGCACTCCACCTTGGGCTAGCAGCACAGGCAATCAGGGCCGCGGCGAAGACACTGCGCTGCCACCTCCTGCCCTGCTGCCTTCTCCAAGAACAGGACTGCCTTCTTCGGGGGAATGAACTTCTGCATTTTTCTAGCACCTTCGGAGGTGTAGTCCTTTGGGTGTTGGGAAACGTCAGATTGGGTCACTGTGGAGGGAAAAGAAAGGCCCAGCTGCTTCTCGAGGAAGGATGAGAGAACAGGCCGAGGAGCAGATCTACAGTCCCTGGCGCGGCCACGTCTTCAGAAACGCCCACGACCTCAGGACCAGCCACGGTGTTTTGGCCCTTGGGACTCCAGGGCCTCGTTTACCTGACCATCGGGTGCGCTCAGCCGTCGCAGGTATTCTTGCCAGTACCCCCGCCCCAGCAATCCCAAACCGCGCCACGGACCTAAAGCGTACTGGGGCGAGCTGAGACTTCCACCCACTGTGTAGAAACTGGTGTCGCCGCTGCTGTCACAGCCGCTCCAGGAGGGACCGACAAGGCGGCGGGTACCGTCCCCTCCGGTCGCTTCCCCGGGCTGCGCCCGGGTGCGGGGGTGCGGCCCGCGCGCTCCGGCGCGGAAGGAAATCGCCCCGCGCCCGCGGGCGGAGGGCGGCGGGGAAGAAAGGGGGAGGGCAGCAAGGAGGCGGGCAGAGGGGCCGGCCGCCTGGGCCAGGTCGTTTTTGAATGGTTTGGGAGGACGAATTGTTAGACCCCGAGGAAGGGGGGTGGGGACGGAGAAAGGGGGGCTGGAAAGCGGAAACTTTCCTATAAAACTTCGAAAAGTCCCTCCTCCCCACGTCAGGCCAATGACACTGCTGCCCCCAAACTTTCCGCTTGCACGGGAGGTATAAGAGCCTCCAAGCCTGCAGCTTTCTCCCAGCTCCCAGACACCTCGCGGGCTCGCCGACACCGGCATCGTTTCCAGGAGGCCGAGCGGGGTGTGCGTGCGGCCGTTGGGCGCCTTCTTTTTGGACCTCGGGGCCATCCACACCGTCCCCTCCCCCTCCCGCCTTCCTCCCCGCCTCCCCCGCGCGCCCTCCCCGCGGAGATCCTCCCTGTCCCTCCTCCCGCTCCCTCCTCCGCGGGCCGCACCGCCCGGGCCGGCGCCGCGCGCGGGGGAAGCTGGCGGGCTGAGGCGCCCCGCTCTCCTCCTCTTCCCCGGGCCGCCCTTCTGCCCCGGGCCCGCGAGGCCGCACGTCGCCGCCCAAGAGATGATGCAGGACGTGTCCAGCTCGCCAGTCTCGCCGGCCGACGACAGCCTGAGCAACAGCGAGGAGGAGCCGGACCGGCAGCAGCCCCCGAGCGGCAAGCGCGGGGGGCGCAAGCGGCGCAGCAGCCGGCGCAGCGCGGGGGGCGGCGCGGGGCCCGGCGGGGCCGCGGGCGGGGGCGTCGGAGGCGGCGAGGAGCCTGGCAGCCCGGCCCAAGGCAAGCGTGGCAAGAAGTCTGCCGGCTGCGGCGGCGGCGGCGCGGGCGGCGGCGGCAGCAGCAGCGGCGGCGGGAGTCCGCAGTCCTACGAGGAGCTGCAGACGCAGCGGGTCATGGCCAATGTGCGGGAGCGCCAGCGCACGCAGTCACTGAACGAGGCGTTCGCCGCGCTGCGGAAGATCATCCCCACGCTGCCCTCTGACAAGCTGAGCAAGATCCAGACCCTCAAGTTGGCGGCCAGGTACATCGACTTCCTCTACCAGGTCCTACAGAGCGACGAGCTGGACTCCAAGATGGCAAGCTGCAGCTATGTGGCCCACGAGCGGCTCAGCTACGCCTTCTCGGTCTGGAGGATGGAGGGGGCCTGGTCCATGTCCGCGTCCCACTAGCAGGCGGAGCTCCCCACCCCCTCGGCAGGGCCGGAGACCTAGGTAAGGACCCGGCGCCTCTGCGCCCCGTCGCCGCTCAGGTGGCAGACAGATTGAAGGCTGGGGTGCGGCCCCCGGTCCACCTGGCCTTCCTCCCCGTCTCCCACTCCCCTTTCACACCCAACCTGGCACCGCCACCTCATCCCCACGCGCGTTCCTGGAAGGGAGCTCAGCCCCCGCTAGGGAGAGGAGGATGCGCCCTGGTGAGGGGTGTGCGTGTGCGTGAGTGTGCGTGACAGGAGGGAAGACTGAAAAAGATTCGAGGGTCACGGGTAAGGACAGCCTTGCCAGCGCCTCTCTTTCTTTTGGCTTTTAAGTTTTCGTTCTCCTTGAAACAAATGTTTCCAAATTCCACCTCCTCCGTCTTTCCGCCCACCCACTTCCTCTTGCCCTTGGGCTGAAATCCTTCCAGGTTGTTCAGCGCAATTTCTCCGTGGTGGTGATAAGAACAGTGCTCACTAGTTTTACAAAACAGCCACAGAGACCTAAACAATAACCAACTTTCCCCCCCTCTGGGTTTTTGCAGATGTCATTGTTTCCAGAGAAGGAGAAAATGGACAGTCTAGAGACTCTGGAGCTGGATAACTAAAAATAAATATATTTGCCAAACATTTTCTTGGAAATTAGAAGAGCAGAACCCAAATTCAAAGAAACAGGGCGTGGGGCGCACTTTTAAAAGAGAAAGCGAGACAGGCCCGTGGACAGTGATTTCCAGACGGGCAGCGGCACCATCCTCACACCTCTACATTCTGATAGAAGTTTGAACAGTTGTTTGTGTTCCTCCTCCTTTTTTTTTTTTTTTTTTTTGACGAAGAATGTTTTTTTTATTTTTTCATGCATGCATTCTCAAGAGGTCGTGCCAATCAGCCACTGAAAGGAAAGGCATCATTATGGACTTTCTCCATTTTAAAATGGTAACGATCAGAGGAATTTTAAGAACACCTTTAGAAATAAAAATACTGGAATCAAACTGACTCACAAAATCACAGTCAGTTAATTCCTTTTTTCATTCTTCCTCTGAGGGAAAAAAAAACCTTAAAATAACAAAAAACAACATTCTATTTATTTATTGATGACCCACGGTAAAATGCAAATAGATCCGGTGTCTAAATGCATTCATATTTTTATGATTGTTTTGTAAATATCTTTGTACATTATTTTTCTGCAATAAATAAATATGATTGAAAATTGTAAGAACCTTAAAGTTTGGTCTATATTTTTAAAGGACTAAGTTGGCAGTAAATACCTGCTTGTTTAACTCCGGAGACACCCAGGAGGGTGAGAGGGCATTAATATAAACAAAGCAGTGAAAAACTCAAACTAGTTATTGACAGGTAGGGGCATGTTATGTAGAAAGACAGCTTTATCATTATTCCCATTTGGTGTTCAGTGAACTTAGCATCTCTCCTTCATCTCTTATCAGGTCCCCAGACAGCAAAAACTTAATAGTTATTCACCTCTCTTGCTTATATTTTGAGAATGCAGTTGTAAAACAGTTAAGCAAATAAGCAGTAGAAGTCAGCACTATTTTCTCTTGTTACTGTGTGTTTTTGTCATACTCTCCACACTTTATGAGGATTTTTAAGTAATAGGTTTATTTCAGTGAAAGTATGCATAAAGTGTTATCAGAATTACCTATCTATAGATAGATGTGTATACACACATGTAAATGACTACAAATGTATAGAAAATAAAGTTTAATTCCACATGAAAGAGAATTCCACTTTGCTTAACTTTCTCTCACGAACAAGAGTGACATTTAATGTTGTTTGCTAAAACAAAAAGTCAAAGTTAATATTTTCCCATATTAATCTCCATTTGGAAAGCAAGCTCCTTATAAGCTGCTCTATACAACCACACAGAAAACAATTAAAGAAGCTGAATTTTCAGTATCTTCACTAATTATTGGAACAGTTACAATTTTAAATGCTATAGCTGTTCATTTTCTAGTCAGTTCACTAGCAACTATATTTTGTAAAATTTATCCACAGAATTTTTCCCTGGTTACTTACATGTATACAAAATCTGATTCAGTTAAGTAAAAGAGTTAACGTGGACAAATGGTACTTGACTTTTTATTTCATTCTAGTTATTTCTGGGCCAGAAAAATACTAGCTTTTATAATGAATACCATTAGAAATAGTGAGTTTGTATCACTAAGTTCTTAAGTCATATCCAGCTTATTGCCTTCAAGTATAATTAGGGATGTATTCGAACTGGAAAATAATTTTGCTGCCTAATTCAAATAATGACTATGGCAAATAAAATGTATGACTCGAAACAGTGTTTGCTCAGCTCTGGTTGAGGTTATTATATTACCTGAAGGTTTCCCCTCTTTTTCACACATCATCATAGAATGCTGACATAACAATATTGTAAATTTATTATTGTAAGTATTTTAGACCATGTTTTGCAATAAGGAGCCTGTAGAATTTACTTATACCAAAAGATTGGTGAAAGCTTCAGGAAATGCTTTTTTACATTTTTATAGTTCTTTACAAAATAACAGGACAGAAACTGATTATTTGTGGAGTGCGTGCGTGTGTGTGTGTGTGTGTGTGTTTGTAAAACAGAAATGTAAAGAGGATGCCCTAGAAAATGAGGGAGGGCATCTAGAAGGTGATTTTCTCTTTTGTGTCATCGAACTACCTCCATTTTCTAAATTGTTCATGGAGGAATCTTGTTACTAGCTTGGTCTGACTATTTGATATTTCAGATTTCTTGACGTACATCAGAATGGAGCTGACCATCCGGCTGAGAAGGTAATTCCGATCTTATCTCTGATGATATAGAAACTAAAAGTTTCAAAAAAAGGTAGCCTTCCATTTTCCTTTTTTCTTTTTTTCTTGTGTGTGTGTGAGAGAGAGAGAGTTCTCAACTTGGGAGAAAAGCAAATGTCACATTTATATTGAGTAATACTAAATACTAAACAAGCTAATGTTTTTCTTGAGATTTTCAGATAAATGAATGAAAGAAATGTGGTGAATAGTTTTGCTTTGAGTGAGAAGGATTCACAGTGGAAAATATTAACTATAAGAATCCAGTTTTCAGCTTGCCAGACTATTTCTGTATAGCCATCTTTCCCCATCCCTTACACACCACAATGCCAATTCTACTTCATAACAGAAATGAAGCACCTGTGTTTCTATCCATGTTTCCTATTTTCATCTCATTTCATTTTTATTACCTATTCTTATTTAAAGGGCATTTAGGATGAATTACCTGTTTTAGAAGTGAGAATTTAATGTGGTGTCTGGACCCAGGAGTCTTTACCCTTTAGCCAGAAGATATTCAGTGAAGGCAAAGTATTCTATTAGATTGTCTTGGATGAATTCTAAATAACTGACTAAGAACGTTTCCTCTGCTGTGCACATGATCTTTTAATCATGGTTTTAATTTCCTTGGATTGATAGGCTTCAGTCATAAGAAAGCAGTACATTTATGTTCCCATGACACACATTTCCCCTCTTTATGCACACACTTGCTAACAAACACATGCACAAATGATAATTCATGCACAGTTGCAGGTACCCTCCCCAAAGTGGAACATTTTAATAAACGTTAAAGAGCAGAAACTCTTACAACCTGTGTACTTTTCCCCCACACTCAGCAAGGACACAAGCTTCTTGCTCCTTCGGTCCTCAGGCTCATATTCATAATGGAGCTTTTTAAGGGACATTTGGCCTCTTGCAAAAAAGTCGAGCATTTTGCACATTCCACGGTTTGGCAAACTCAGAACTGGTTATTTTCTCTAGACCGGTATCAAGTTCTTCTCAGGCATATGATTTCACTTGAAGTCCTGCCCAGGAATCCTTCAAAGTGAGCGTTTGTCCCACTCTCATGATGTCAGGCGGTTTTCCCTGCATCTGTAATTTGAAGAAAAACAAACAAACCTGCGGGGAACAAACGCCACGGAAACCCAAACAGAACTCCGTGGGGAGCGGGAGTCTCACCTGCGGCTAGCGCGGGCGGGGGTGGGCCCGGACTCCCCGGCGTGGGTGGCGGGCGGGCCGCACCGTGGGGAGGGCGACAGTGTCCGAGGCCTCCGGGGACCGCGTGGACAGCCCCTGGCCCCCCGTGGGGCCGCTGCGCGCGGAGGAGGCGGCTCCAAGTGTCAGCGGTAGCAAGGGGAGCAGCAGCAAGAGATTCAGGCAAAGGCCCAACTTCGTATTTCCAGAGACAGGCTCGCATCAGCCACAAACAAGGGTCGGGAGAGGGGTTCCCCGGGGGCCACTTTTCCAGATTTTTCTCCTGGTTTGCCGTAAAGCGTGCCCCACCCCCAGCACCAGCAAAAGTGGAAGGAAAGTGTACGGGCAAAGCGGAAAGAGAAATAGGTTTCCTCATAATTTCTGAAAGCCGATCACCCCACTGATTCGCAGGCACCTAGCAACCGAAGCCCTCGAAAACGCAAACGGGATTATTAATAATACTTGCTTACTGAACAGCGAAAGATGGACCCAGTAAACAGGCCATGGGATACATTTTCCATTTGCTTTCGTCCCAAGGCCCCAGAACGTGAGCCCTCCTAATATTCTCTTAGCAAATCAAAGCACGTGTCCTTTGAAGAAGGTGTGTAATTGGAGTTTAAGGCATGTATGGAATTCCCAGATGTCTATAAAGTAAGAGGGAGCATGTGGCAGGTCACTGGAAGGTGGGGCAGGTTAAACTCACTGGCAGGAAAGTTCTCCTTTTCTATTCTCCTTTATGGCCGCGGAGATAAGCCTTTGGGAAAGGATGGGACGGGTCATAATAAATATCCAGCTTCTCCTATCAGAGTCACAGTAACCATGGTAAAAAGCACATGGTCAGAAAACCTCAAAGAAAACACTCAATTATAGCCGGGATTTCGTGGGCGCCCTGCAATGAGATCGTTTGGGGTTTGCTGCAGCTAGGGCCTGGATCCCCCTGCAGCCTTTCTTGTTTACGTGGACTATTTTCTTTTCCTTCTATTTCCGCACCCCGCCCCCCCCCCCGCCCCCGCCCCAGTTTGTGGATGTGTCTTCGTGCTTATGCGGGCCATTTAGGCTGGAGCCAGAGGAACAAAATTCCAGATTAGGAAAAGAAGAAAGCAATTCTAAAAGCATTCATCCCAGAAGGCAGCCTTTGGGGGGACGGGGGGAGGGGAGATTGTGAGCAAATGACATGAAGTTTCTGTAAAGCGTGCTCTCTACCAGAGACAGCGAATGCTCAATGCAAAGGCAGTAATCAAAACTAGCTGCTCCTTGTCCCTCACTGCGCTGAGGTATATGGATGTGTAAGAGACGGTCGAATTTAGGCGCGAGTTTGCTGCTGCTTAAGCAGGTTTCTTTGCTTTTTGTTTTGTTTTTGGTCTAACGCCGGAATCCGAGAAAATATGACTTTTCTCCTTGGGTTCAAGATGGTGCCGTCACTTACCTGGACAGTGGGACCAGAGGCAGCAGACGTAAGGAACCGGTTTCTGCGGAAGAAACTGGCCTTGGCAAAGGTTGGCGCTAGGAAGGGGGTGAAGTTGGGTCACCTGTGGCTGGGGGGGCAGAGGTTTCCCAGCGAAACTGGCTAGAACAAAACGCGCCACAGACCCCACCACTGAGGCAGGCAGAGAGGGGAAAGGGACGCGCCTGGCGTGAGGCGAGCGTGACAAGTGAAAAGTTAAGCAGGTACCTGAAGGAAGTTTATCTTGCCCAGATGTTAGGGCTTTTATGAAATGTCACGTGAAGAGAACAGATGTACAACTTGCAAATGGGGCCACGCCTGGAAATATAAGGGAAGCAAATGCTTGGAAGGAAAACCCAGGCATAAATCATCAGCCTCCTCCGCTAGATATCTATTCTCTCCTTTAAATATTTGCTTCCGGAAAGGGAAGACACATCTTAAGTGCGTCTTCCAGAAGGGGTCACAGTCCAATCCTCTGGCCAGCGCCACCCTACCCCATCCCTTCCTCATCCCCCCCGCCCCACCCCTTCATCTAGGTGGCTTGGGTGTGGGTGGTTTAGGTGGAGGGCGCATTTCTTTCCTGCCCGTGTTTTCTTTCTTCACATTCCCCATCCCCCACGTTAGTCTCAGCCTCTCAAAGACGTTTGATCCTGAGAAACATATCAAATCTCGGTTTGGAAAAGCTGAAACTAATCAATTGCCTTTTTGAAGGGGTAGAGAGTGATAAGAAGAGCGAAGGAATGCCAGGCCTGACAGACCCGAAACCTTCAAGATGCTTGAATGAGCTGAAAGACAAGCGGGTTATCCCTCCCTCCTGGGGAGGATCCAGAGCGCTGGGGATCCCAGCCGCCCATGGGGTAGGGACTTTACCAAGTTAAATCATTGGTTTGGTTGAAAGGTTTGTTTTTTCTTTTTTTAATGACTTGTACAGATAGGACTTCCCCGCCCCCCCCACATGTAAGAAGGAAGTTCGCTTTATAAACAAAATTAAAATGAATTAGCAGTTGCCCAGTTGTGGAAGTCTAATTCCTTTCTCTGTATTTCAGAGAGAGGTTCATGGGGGTTATTGTGAATGTTACCTACCATGTGGCACAGGCTTGGTTCTCTGTCCATGTTAAGGTTTTAAATATTTGTCGACAATAACTCTAAGGTTGTATATTAAGTGACCTGTGCTGTGACTCTTCCTTCAAATGCAACACTATTCCCAAGTCTTTGTTAAACTGACATTGCACCTGGCTTACAGTTATTCTTTAGCCACCAGTTCAGCTTTCTTCTTTAAACAGAACTTCAAAGTTGGAGTATTTTTTACACAATATTAAATTGAAATGTACTGTCAGAATTTTTCTGAGTCCTTTCTGGATTTCCAAAGGTGTGATCAGAATTGAAATATATTCGAAGTGATCACATTAGCTTTAAGGGTTAATCATTTTCTTTTTTTTTTTAATGCACAAGACCAGATGAACAGACATACCTCTTTTCTCCACAGCATGGAATCTAAACACCCATCTAGCCATCCCTGGAGGAACTTAACCTTGCTTTGTCACCTTTGGGTGCAGAACATATCTGGTTGATGATCCCGAAGGGCCTTGGACTAAAATCTCAGATCCTCCCCCTCTGCATTTGCCCAGCCTTGATGAATGTTGGGTTGGACCCTGACTCGCTGACTCTGCTATGTAAAGCTCTCCTCTGAGGCTTCCAGACCTCCATTTCTAAACATAGTACTGGACAAAACAGTCCACATTTCTTTTCCTCTTTTGTTCCTGAAACTTTACACCAAAGAACTGTTAGCATTGTTGAACACCAACATGCAGTGAACGAACACAGAACTTCTCAGTGTTGCAACTTTAGCAATGACAATGAATCCTTCCCAGAGGTCTGCTGATGCACCCCTAAATTCTGGGGTTCCATTCCCAGGGCAGAACCCTTCCTTCGAGATCAGCATTCTTGAAAATGTTCTTAATAAGACCGTTTCACCGCATGGAAGAAGGACATTTCAGTTAGCCTCTTGTTAAGGTTGCCTTTGGCCTCATTCCTCCCTGACTCCTCTTGCTACCCCCTATCAACACACACCTTTTAAAACTTCTAACTCGTAAATGTGTAAAATAGACCTGGGGCAGAGAATCCTTCTTCCTCTTCCTTTTCTCCAGGCCCCGACCGAGTGAAATTTAAAACACATCCCATAGATCGGTTTTCCTTCTCTGAAGTTAGGCATAGTCCACGACCCGGATTTTCAAATGGCCCAGGCTGGAGTCTGCAATATTTAATTCAGTCAGCTATTAAATGTCCTCCAGCTAAATCAAGAGTATAAGGATCCTTACAGGGATAATGATACCAGGAGCAGTCTGGTGAAGGAGTAAGGGGGCTGGGAAGGGGAGAAGACTCCAGGGATTCTTTGATTTGGAAAATCCTGTTTTTGGAACTTCTGTCAGAGTAATAACAAAGCAAAGAAACATGAAAGAAGCAACTCGCTGTCCCAGGATATGATTTTAATGAAATACTACTACCACACACACAATCTACTATTAATAACCGCTTCTGAGACTCCGCTTTTCCTTTACCTATTAGGGACCAAGAGGCTCCGTAACGTGATCCCTTCTCCCCCTTCTCCCACCGCCTCCTTTCCTCCCCAATTAAGCCAAAGTGGTTGTTCTTCTGAGTCCAGGCCTGCAAACAACCGTTGGCTGACAGTGCCCTCTGCATCCAAGTTTCTGGTCCCTTCTCTTGGCAGAACCGGGTCCCGGGACTGGACTGCGGGGGTTTTTGCCCACTCTCTTCCGAAGGCGGGCTCCTCCGCCCCCCGCACTCAGGGAGCGAGTTCTCCAGGTCCCTGACTGGAAGCCTTCTTAGGACCCCCATACTTGTGGTACCAAGGAGATAGTGTGCCCCAAATATGCCTGTTTTGGCTCCCAGCTGACCCTGCCCGGAGCTTTTTTTGTTGTTGTTGATTTAAAACACCCGGAGGGACTGCAACTAATAGCGCAAATGGGGCTGGGGGTAGGGCAGGGGAGAGAAGGGGCAGGGGGTGGGGAATCGCCAGAGAAAAATCCACAGTATTTGGGAAGAGGGGGGCGGCAAACTTTTAGATAGCGAGGAGAAGGCATTTTTAGCAGCCGCGTCTGTCATCTGTAAGTAGTGGACAGATGAAACCGAGCCTGATCAAAGTGGTCCGTTAGTAAATCACGCATAGGAAATGGATTGTGAGGGGTAAAAGACACGTGTCGAATAATCTCAGCCCCGGAGTCCGCTCGCAGCCAGCGAGGTTCACGATGCCCCATCTCCCGGTATCCGCGCGCTCAGCGCATCTCCCAGGAGGGAATGTATGTGGGGGGAGGTCTCTCCTGCAGTACGGTCCTCCCCGCACCCCCTACCCCACCCCCACCCCTAGCTTCCGCCCTACACGCCTGCCGGGCCATCCATGCTCCGTCCAGACTACAGATGTCATTACGCTCGCTTGACTCTGGATTGATCAGGGAAGTCGTGAGGAAGTTAGGGTCTTTTCATTTCCGAGGCGAGAAAACTGCTGTCTCAGAATCGAAGACATCTCCCTTCCAGGTCCCCTCTTAGTGTTCTCGTCCCTCTGACGATCCCCCTTTAGAGATCTCAGAAATTTGCTAAGCGTTACTGTGCAAATGTAACGCAGCTACCCTGAGAGTTCAGCGAGAGCAGAAATTGTCTGGGCGCGTGTGATTTCTGCTCGTTTTGTTACGTTTCGTACTCCTAGGTTTGCCGCCCTAGTGTTATGTAAGGAGAGGTTGCAGTCCTCTGAACTAGCACCAAGTGGATTTTCTTTCTCTGCCTCCCACCTCCCAAACCCCGGACTCTCTCGCACCTGCTTCTGCTGGTTGAAAAAACAAGCGAAAACGAATGTCCAGTCCCGGGTGCTAAACGCTCCCGCCAGCTGTTCGGAGGACTCCAGAAACGCGCATTGGGCGAGTTTAGAAGCGCTGTGGTTGGCTGCCTCCAAGAAAGCAGTTGACGATGTTAAAAGATAGACTTCGTGAATTTTGTGCAGGGGATTTACAGCGACAAATGCCCTCTTACCCCGTCTTTTCTCCTCAGTTTTAGCATCCTCCAGATAAGCAGGATTTTGCTTATAATAGGTGTTTATGGTTCCAGGAATTGCACTTTGATCTAGGATTTGGGGGGCGGAGTGTCTAAGGGGTCTCTAGACGCTTGTCTGATTTGAATGCTTTTCAGGATGATTTATGGCAAAAGGCTCCTTTCTGACGCTTCCAGATGCCAAAGCTCTTACCTTCCAGACAGGGGTAAGCGAAATCTGCTTCCAATAGCCGCGCGGATGGAAGCCCGCGCGCCTACCGTGCCTGGCTGCCGGTCACCCTAAACCGACTGTGTGCACCAGCCTTCTCCCGGACCCGCAGATAACCTTTCCCCGCCTTCCAACTAAGGAGGAAGGAGGGATCTTCTTTTTTATGATGACAAACCTACGGAGGGAAACCAAGTCACCCCTCCTGTAAAGTTAGTCTCTTGCTGTTAACTGTTTTTTGCAATTAACCACCTGCTACTGCCCCGTTGGTGGTTTGGTGTTAATGCGATTTGACCCCACATGTGAAGCGGGGAGGGAATAAGCCCTCCGTTGGGACCCCTGGTGGTTTCACCCTCCGGCCTCAGCCTTCTGGCCGAGGCTGAGAGAATCGCTCTCCTGGTTCCCGCGGGGCGGAGGCCCGGGCGGCGCTCAGAAGCTGCCGGGGCGTCGCGGGGTAGGAGGCGATGTCTTCTCGAAAGCTCCCTGCAGTCTCTGGGCCGCGAGACGAGGCCAGGAAAAATAACCCTGCCGACTCAATTACTGTGAGTTCCACCGGGAAGCTGAAAAGTTGAAATATGCACCGCTGCGGGGATGGGAGGGGGTGAGCAGCGGGCAGCTCAGACCCGGCGAACGCTAGCGCGAGTTTAGGGGACCCCAGGCCCGCGGCACTGAGAACGCGCGAAACACATCTGTCAACCTGAAGGCAAAGGTGGGACCGACCCACCGTAGCCTCCAGCGGACGCTTTTTCCACGAGGGAGGTTTTCCAGCTATTCCTTCTCCTTCCGAATTGTAACCGACTGGGAACTGGAGAGGAAAAACTTTGTTTTCTTTCTTCTTTCCCAAGGTGAAGGCAAATTAAGGAGGGAATTAGCCATTAGCCAGGGAGGCTTGAAAACCAGCGGTGAGGAGGGGTCGAGGCCAGGGCACCGCTGGCAAATGTCTGCTTACAGATGAAGGGTTGGCCCCGAGTGATATTCTGGTTATTTGCTTAGAATCCCACAAGGCTGGGAATCTATTTGGGGAACCGTGTCTGACCATTTCACTCTATTTTTTTTTTTTTGGATGAACCTTCATCCTCTAGCCTTCTGTATCCCTTCGACGTTAGTAGCTTGAAGGTCAGCGGTTTGTTTTCCCAGTGGAACATCAAGCTGATTTCCTGGGTGAAAGAGAACGGATTCACTTGAGGGCCTTTTTGAAAACCTTATTTCCCAATGTATAAGCAGTCTTCGTTCTTCATAACGTTACAAAACAAAGAACTAGACCAGAGTTGATTGGTTTATGTAGAATGGATCCTGATTTGATAAGCTTCATCACATGACACACACTGATCACCCACCGCCTCCTCTCTCTCCAAGGGGAGCTAGAGAGGTTTTGAAAGTTGTTGCCTTTTTCCTAGAGTTCCCATCCCTACATCAAAAGACTTAGGTCACCTCTTGTCTTTTTTTGTATGTATATATCCAAGAGCATAAAAATATTAAATAAAAAACTTTCCCAACTTCAAACCTATCAAATGTTTAACAGCTGAAGGATATTCCTCTTTAGGAGGCAGGCCAAAATGTCAATAAAAATTTAATTATTTCTGAAACATATGGGAGCACTTACAAGACCTAAAATGTGATACTAAGTATTGATATTGAGAGGAAACCAAACAATATATTTTCATATTTGCTGGTCAAGACCTTATACCCCCTGCCTAAAGTTCCACAAGCCACAGAAATTTTTATTTTTTCCTGACAGAGTTTCTAAAACTAGCATGAAAGACAGGTTGGTGGTCAAAGGGGTCATCTGTATTCTATGTAAGGAGAAATTAGTGTTGAACTGTGTGTTTGGCATTTATGTTCTGTAGAAGACTGTCTGTGATGTAACCATAGCAAATGTTATTTCAGTGGTGGAGGGGGAGAAGTGTACACTTATGTGGCCATTTTTAGTAAGTAACACAAATTGTCCTCTGAAATGTTTCATCCAAATACTCTTTTCAACCTAGAATTCTGCCATATTGAGAGACGGCCCTTTACACTAGAAGGCGGCACAGGTGGTGTTATTTGTGTAGTTAGCTGTGATGAGCAACATTTGTGTGTGACTTGGAATGATCTCTTTTTCCACTTAATGAGCAGCAGCTTCTTTTCCACTCAAAGCTTGCATAGGACTTCTGAGTTCTAGGAAATAACATCAGACTTTTACTGCTGAATTGCAGGTTAATCTCCTGGTTGGCTAAGTCCTTTGATAAATCCTGATAGTGGTAGTTGGTTTGATGTTTGTTTGTCATTATTTCCAATTTTCCCTGTGACTCACTTCACAATGCCTTCAAGAGTTGCTGGACACTGCTTATCTGCTTCCTGAGTCAAGAGGTTCTCATTGTCAATTTTAGCTGGATGCTGATTTACGTATCTTCCTTGGTTGGTTACCAGTAGGCTCTCTATCATAGCTATGAAGTCTCCATTTCTCTCAAGGTTTAGATTCATTGAATTCAGCCATTTAATTTACGGCAAAGGACTCTGAGGTCCACAGTGTTTAGGATATTTGCCCAAGACTAATTGGGCTTAGTTCGGTGCTTTTTTTCTTTACTGGGAGGCACGATTTTAAGATTTTCACAGGTTAGTAAACTCCAGAATTGGCCTGAATACTAGAACTACCCATTTTCTTCCAACTGAGCAACTGTTCCCCAAGGCTCATTAACTTTCTCTTTTACTACAAAGTTTTGCATAAACAAAATATATAAGACTACAACTGTCTCTTAATAAGTGAGGCTGTACACTACCCTGCATACACATAACGCCTGGTAAACTGTAAAGGCCAGAATCCTATTTTGCTGTTTTATCTTTTCGTTTCCTAAGACTGAAAATGAGTATGTCTTTATACTAAAAATTCCAATAGTAGTATTATGAATATGTGCACCTTTAGGAGGACTTTTTATTTTATTTTGATTTTTACAATTACTGATACAAAGCCTTGTTTGTGGAAAAATGCCCTGAGACCATTATTTTTGCTGTTTATAAGGATAATTACCACTAAGAATACTCTTATGAATTCAGAACTGATGGAAAAAGAAAGATAATTTAACTAGCATGTGCAGAAACTGTTGGTGGGGTAGACAAACCAGGAGTAGAGTTTACCCCATGGAGGGATTATGGAATGAGGCAGAACCAAAGGAGAGTGATCATAAGTGAGTTTTCCTACTCTTTACAAAGGATCCCAGAGGCATTTTGAATTTGTGATCTATTCTTGTCTGACATGCTTTCCTAGTGGGTTTTTGTTTTCCAGAGTTACTGATGCAAATAACAACTTGAAATCACACTATAGGCAGCACAATTCTGAAAAATAACAACCAGGGTAAAGAGTGTGTGAATTTATTCAAATGTATAGCCACAAGTGACTCTCATTTACTCCTGTGAAATATCTACTCAGCTGTCTAATTGTACAGGAAGAGTTACATATCATGTAGATTTGCAGAAGCAATTTCGAATTGTTCACTCTTCCCAAAACGCTTTTCCCCAAATGACAGACCGTGTGGGTGGCCACTGTGACACTGCCTTGCATTAAACAGAGGCATGATTATTCAGTCAACAACATTTCTTGAGGGTCTCTCTAAGGTCTGAAGGCTATGTGGAAGTGACTGCATCATGCCCGTCATAACAAAGTCACCTCTAATCACAGAAGGCTGGTCTCATCTGGGGGATATTTGCTGCATGTGCACAGTGGCCCTTACAGTGGTTATTTCACCCCAGTTTTTCTCTGCTATTTTAGAATAGTACAGAAAATTAGAACTCCCTAACTGTGGAAGCATATGAGTGGCGAGGTTAGCATTCTAAGAATGGAAACCCAACAGAAGTGAGTCCAAGAACACCTTTTTTTGCCTTTGCTATTTTTATTTCTTTTGAATGCACATTTATCAGTTTGTAGCAAAATCCTGTAGCTTTCAGAGCTTCCCTCGTAGCTAAGTCAGTAAAGAATCTGCCTGCGATGCAGGAGACCTGGATTCAATCCCTGGGTTGGGAAGATCCCCTGGAGAAGGAAATGGCTTTCTTGCCTGGAGAATCTCGTGGACAAAGGGGCCTGGTAGGCTACAATCCATGGGGTTGCAAGAGTGAGACATGACTTAGTGACTAAGCCACCACCACCTATAGATTAATAGTTGCTTCTTAGACTTTAAGCTTCATGCAGACACATGCCTATCCAGCTCGCTACTATAATCCCAGCACCTTGTTTAGCACCTGTCACATGGCATTTCTGTTGATTCGAACTGACATCACCATTATATCAATACTAAGAGGGAAACTGAGGTAGAGAGGCAAAATTCAAATCTAAAAGAAAAAAATGACAATATGACAGTCCCATATTGTTAGAGCAGAGGAATTCACGTACTTGTCTCTCAGGTTTATGTTTAGAATGAAAACCCATGTAAGCACAAAATAAGACATTTGTTGAAACACTGGTAGTCAGACATTCAACTCAGGTGTTTTAGAGTGTCTTTTTGTATGGAGCCCACAGATGTTATTTGCCTATATGATTTGTGTGAATGAGTACAGGGCATCTGGCTTGCCTGGAAAATCAGTCAGAGCTGCACTGATTTCAGATTCCGTGACCCCGGGGACCTAATGCCTTTGTTCAGTGAACACCCCTCACAACTATGTGTAGCAGTCTTAGCACCCCCAAAGCAGCCATTGTCAAATTTAATAAGGAATCTGGTTGGCTTGTTATCAGTGTGTTTTCATGTCTGTGAAACTGATTCCACTTGATTTCTCTGAAAGATTCCCAACTCAGACTCTCCACGTGTGCTTCTTAACCAAACTGGGACAGTCCACCCAGAAGGGTATCTTCTCCTGCTCCTGCCAACTGGGGTTCCATTTCCCCATATTCCTGTGCCCTGTTGCCTCCTAAAACAGCATAATCACTGATAACTAAATAATACATGTCAATCAGTATCTACTGAAAAACTGAAAGTCCAAGTTACCTACTTATTGCATATATGCAATATCTGCACACATATTCCAAACCCAAGAGTGACAGTTTAGAGACTGAAATATAATTGACTGTGAATTGAAAAGAGGCATTCTAAAAATATTTCAAATTTGCTATGATGAGTATGAATGAAGAAAGCTGCTTCTCCACCCCCATTTTTCTCCTGCCTTCCCCACTTCACTCCAGGGATGTGGTGAATTTGTGTAATTTAAGGCAGGTGGTCCACATAGTAGGCTGACCACAGAGGATGAGAGAGAGTGCATTTGATACCCTGACTGCTGCTCTTTAATAGACTTTAAATATACTTTGACTATTATTTGGCTTTTGGCTATTGCATTTATTTTCACTTTCTTTCAAAGGCTTCTCTCTTTCATTTCGTCATTTTCCACATACTGAAATGTAACCCAGGTCCAATGGCACCAAATAGAGGATTTATCTATACTGTCATCAAACTAAATGCAAAGGAAATATCAAAGGGGAGCAAAGGGCACCACTATATTTTGGCTCTTGAATGCTAATAGAAAAATGCAAGCATTTTTCTCTGCCTAGGTAATAACAATACTTTATTTTTATATAAAGCCTTTCATCTGAGAATCTCAAAGACCTTCAAGATGTCATTTGGGTCTGGCATTCTTCAGTTGCCTGCCCTTTGTCTCTTTCAGTAAGGAAACATTCCTGTTGGATGTAGTTTCATATCTGAGCTTGCACTTAGGTATGCATATTCAGAGGTCCAAGGGCACTGAGTGTTTCTTGGATAGATCAAACAAATGACCAGTTACGACATTCTCAAAACAGCCCTGAGAGGAAGATGGGTGGCAAAGGTGATTATCTAATTTGCAGGTGGAGCAATTGTGACACAGCAGGTTATGTGACCTACGTGAGGGCACACAGTGGAGTCTTTGTTACTGCTGGAAACAGTAGTAACATCTACCAGACCAATAGCATGGCTGTGTTTCTTTGACATCCCACCTATCTGCTCCTTCTCCTTTCAGCATAAACATCTCTAAGAAAAGGCACCCTTCTGCTTCTTAGAAAAAACTCCAGTGCAAGAAAGGAGAATAGAGTAGCAGCTTTGGAAATGTTGAAGACAAAGAAGTGTGTAGGCCGGTCTTCCCCAGAAAAGTCACTCAACTTATAGTCAAATTAGTGAGTTAAAAAAAATGAAAGAAAAGAGGAATATCCCTGCACATAGAAGGTGGAAGCTTGATCTTTAAGTTCCATTCCTTTTAAGTAAGAGACCATATGTTGATCTCAGCCAGGAAGTATAGGTATAATGTTTTATGTATTATAAATAAATATATATATAAGAATGAATATACATAGATATATATTTTTAAACTAAGCCATGTGTACATTTTAAAACTTCAAAGCATTTTTCATTTATATCTTATTTATAACTAATTTTCTTTTCTTTCCTGAATTTTCCTTTTGCCTCATTATCTCCAAACATAGTCATTTGTCTCAACATCATAGTTATTAGTCTGAAGAGTCCTGAAGTCTGGGTTATTACTCTTTGGCATCGCTGTATGATTTACTGTTAACTCAGTGTTTGACTATTCTAACTGTGACATTCTACTTAACATTAATGTTTGAATATCCTCTTGGGACACCATATCATAATTTACTTTTAATTTAAAAACTCATTGTCAGGTTTGGGGCAGGGAATTCAGCTCTGCTTTTGCAAGTAAAGTAACTTCTGTTTTATTCCAGTAAGGAGAGCTAATGGAAGGAATAAATATATATTTTAAGAGAGGACTTCATAATAAATGAGACTGTACTCTTCATCTGAGAATAATTATACATTTGAAACAAAACATTTAATAAATTATATATTTATTAAACAAAATTATTTTTTTCTTTATTTAATACTCAATTTGAGTTTCTAAAATGAAAACTATTTTTAATAGTAAAGGATTGTCACAAAAAAGCCCAAGTGAAGTTCTAGAGCAATTCTAGTATCCAATATTCTATAATCTGTCATTAGTCCAGCTTACTGGTAGTTAGTTATATATATTAAAACAATCGTGGGTCTGTGTCTTCCTATCTTTCTAAGCTAAGAAATTCTCAGATCTAAATATGTAATTTAAAAAGTTTGGTAAAAGCTGTTCCATATATGACATTGATTTTACCATATCAGGGGTAAAAATCTCTAAGTGATATGCCCATTTTCTTTATCTGTACATACCATCTAGGTTCTCAGCTTAGTTTTGATCTGTACCAGAAGAAATATGCAAAAACAATCAGGAGAAATGATGGAAAAAAAATAACAAACTTGATTATCTTACTTGGCCTGAGTTTGAGAGTCTATGAACTGTGTTTTTTCATTATTGATCTCTCTCTTCCACACAGTCTCTATTGCTTAGTGCTCTCCTATGAATGAGGCCAAATCTGAGAAAGAAAGTGAAGGTTTAGCAATATGAAACAATGCAAGATGCTTAAAATTTTCCTGCTTTGTCATATAATCTAAGCATGAGTTTTGCTCTCCTCTTTCTTATATAGGGTAATGAAATACTTAGTGCTGTCCTTTTCATTGGCATATGTATCTTTGTTTTAAGGTTATGAAAACTTCTTGCATTATTAATTTTGCCCCAAATAAAAGTTCCACTTGTTAAATTAGTTTAGAATATAAATAGAAAAAAAGAACAAGTCTAAATCTAAGCTCCACCAGTTATTAGCTGTGCTGTTTTGCCAATTAACTGAATTTTCCTGAGTGTATGATTCTCTAAAATTTGGGAGCATAATACTATCACAAGCATTATCATTCTGTCATTCAATGATCTATAATAATATCTCTAATGATGCTTCAATAAAATATAATTTTAAATTACCATTGTCAATTAGGTTGTCAAGAACTTTTCTGTCAGATGCCAAATTTTAAATCCTGTAAGATCAAGTAAAATATATTTTCTAAAACTATAATTTAAAAATTGTGAAGTGAAGCATTATTTTAAAATCCTAAAACTCTTTCTCAAATTCAAACAACTATAATTAAAAAGAGAAATAATAATGAGCTCTGGAAGCCAGTATAAAAGCAGTGATAAATGAGTAACAAATCATTGCTTTAAAAAGATATTTGCAAAAAAAAATAAATAAAATTAAAAAAATAAAAAGATATTTGCCACTAGTTTTACTTTGCTACTTACTTGTTTCAAAAAGTATTTGTTATAAATCTTTTAAATTGAGAAGATTGAGTCTATCTTAAATCATAAGATATCTTTACTAGTCAATATTAATCATATTCAACAGCTCATAGCTACACTATATGCCTATAAAGAACAATGAGTGTGTGTGTTTACCTAACAATTAGCATTACTGGTAATGAAAATGATAGATACAGGAATGTATATTGGTTTCAAGGCTTCTTTAACATTCTAATTCATAGTTCTTTATCGAAATTTCCTTTTTCACATATGGCATCAAAGTAAGAGTTTAAAACTTGAAACTTTTCTTAGGATTCATGTTCTGAAGTATTTCTGTTTCTTGTTTTGTTTTGTGGTCATGAACCACAGAGAAATTTGTCTTTTTTTACGTACACTGGAAATAATTTACTGCTTTTAGAAATATTAAACCACAAAAAACCCCAATGTTAAAGAAACATTATGAGTGTGCTGGAACCCAGAAGGAGCCAGGGAATGGAGAGTTAATGCAGAAGCTCTGATCTGGCTCTGTGTCCAAGGGGCTCCAGGACCTCCCTCTGAAGAGTGGCAGGTAGTACCCAGTCCACATTTGTATAAGAATTTTACAAAGAAAATATTGGCAAGATGATATTGTAGAGGGCACACATGGTTAGTACAATTCTGAGACACTAATCCCATTTCCTTAAATACGAAATAAGAGTCTTTGTAAACATCAGTTCTTGTCTAACCTTAATACATAGACAAAAGTCACAAATTGTAAAATGACAGTATAGATTCCAATCTGTGGTATAGATTCATTCAACCATATGTACTTGACAAAAATGACATTCTCAGTTTCTAGAAGCAATATTCATTTGCTTATGGTGTATGGGGCAGCAATACTTTGAAGGCCATCTGTCTTTCTGATCTCTCACTTCAGAGGCCAGAGATTCAGGATATTCATACCCATTAGTCTCAGGGAAAAAAATATCTCCTTTATGTACATAACACAGAAGGCAAAAGTTCAGTGATTGTAGTGGATATATTTTTATAGTTTTTTCTAACATTATCTCACAATAATCATTTAAAAACTGAAATTCATAAATCAGTCAAGAGAGCAAATTTCTACTGATGACACATTTCATCTGCTTTGTTATTCTATTGTATTACATTTAATTAAATTGCATAACACTTTTCCTCAAATGCTTGTTTCCATTATAAAACTCTTTTTTAATGCAGGAAACATTTTGAATTTTTAATAAGGATATCAATAAAGTGGTTTATTTTAAAAGAAATGATTAAATGCAAAATTTATTATTACAATTAACCTTAATCTAGAGCAAAATGTCTTACTGGATTAAGTACAATGGTGCAAATTTTTTAAATCTACAAATATAGAAAGACTGGAAGTTCTTGAATTATAGATATAACCTTGATGACATTACTCAAGTACATAGTCATAGAATGGTAACAGTACACTTTTAAAAGTATTTCTTTGAACTGGAGTTTTGTCAAAAGAATTAAACAATGATAATTAATTAGTATATTTGTTCATATATAGCCATGTTATTTGCTTTATTTGAATGAAAAAGAAAGGTAGTAAAAACCAAATGTTATCAGTTATTATAAGCACGCCCATTTGGAATCAGAAAAACAAAGACGAACTTACATAAATTAAAAATCATAGAATACTTCCAGTTTTACTTAAGGAAGAGAATTTTGGGTTTTTGATATAAACATTCCCTCCCAAGTAGAATTTTTATTTTAGAGAGTGACCTGTTTTAAAAACAGATTGACTATAAGAGTGAGATATAATCAGTGATATGTTTAAGAAAACAGTTCCATTTACTGAAAATGTAATTTGGTTTTCTTTCCTAGTAATTTCAGAGAATGCTGGTAAAATTGCAAATATTTATTAAGAAATATTTAACAGCCTATAAAACCAGGAATTAAATGATTTTTATACTTGGGAAAGAATTGTTACATCCTTAAAAATATGTTTATTAAATCTTTATATATTGGTTTAGATCTAAAATCTTATTTTCTATATTTGAATATAGAAATCTTTAAAGCATTGTTGAATTGATTATGCAATAAAGCATTTCCAGATTCATGAACATAATTATAATTTTTCATATTACATATTCCAGATCTTAGACTTCATTGGATTGGAGTTCATATGTAAATAAATGAAGTTATTCAAACTACTTTTTAAACATAATTTCCCTCATAAACACAGGAAGCACATCACCAGGGAGGAAAATGAGTACATGAATAAATCTGAAAATTAAACTTTGTAGGCTTAAAAAAAAATCACAGCTTTACAAATGAGAGGCATTTTGCCTTTCTATTCTAGATTTAAAGGAGGACATTTGACACGTTTACATGGCAAACTCAGTCAATGTTTGGAAATGCTTTGTAGTGGCCAAAAGCTGTGCATTTCCTTCTGTTGACCTGATTTTTTTTCTTCCAATAAAGTTAATTAATAGAAGATGCATCAAACAGGATTATTGCAGATGTGCACATACTGCAATGCTAATTGCTCTTATTTTTTACAATCCAGCCCTGCACATGCTTTAATTTATATTTGCCTGACTTAGCTTTTTAGTGAATTAGAGGCACTCTGCCACACACTGGATAGCAATGTGCTTGCATCACTCGATTATCTCAGATGCATTATTGTCTAGAATCTATGCTCCTAATTTCCTTACCACCCACACCCATCTCTTTCCTCTGTTTGGAAGGCTGATTTGTGTTAAGAAGGGACCACCAAGCTATTAACTCTAGGACATAACTAGCATTGTTCATAGAGAGTAGGGCTTATGATCATATCACATTTTAACTCTTCCACCAGCATTACCCTTGTTTCCCCAATGCTTTCAAGAGGCAATAACTCGAAATGCCTCGCATGGAAATGATAAACTGCCTGTTGTGCCTTTTCTTTGAAGGAGTTCTCCTGCAGAGTATCATATTTAAATAAATTGCCATTGAGTTTAGCAAGCAGCACAATCATGCCCATTGAGGTGGAGTCTTTTGATCATATTTTGTAATGCAATCAAGGATCACATGAGGATTCTGGCACAGGCCAGCCTTGCTGTGTGCTAAATAGGCGATGGGAGAAAGAAAGCATTAATTGCCCTGAATCCCCCTGACATAACAAAGCACACCTGTGTCCCAGATACCACAGACCCCAAGGCAATGCTTACATCTATATCCACAGTAATTCTTTCCACTCGATTGATCAGTAGTTTCAAACTATCCAATTTTTTTTAAATTTCCAATACATTCACATTGTCCAAGAAGGTCAAACGTGTGTGCATAAGCATAGCTCTTCTGTACTTTTTAACGTAGTTGAATGCAATAGATGGGGAACAGGATACCTGAATTCTGAGTACTCTTGTTGAGTCAGTTGACATCTCTACCGTTAGTCTCCCCCTCTCTCATACCCTCTCAGAAATCAGCAAGACCTGGACAGTAACTTACCGAAACAGTTGTCTTGAGGCTGATATGAGTTTATGGTTAAGAAACAGTTAGATATATAAAGCACTTTACACATGTGCCGTTCTGAGAACTGCGTGGATGTGTGTGGCACAGACTGTGTATGAATGGCGTTTCATTCTCATCACTTCTTTGCAATCATTTTGACAGGATTAATCTTTTTGGCAAAAAGGACTTGCAGATCTTTCATCTTCCAAAGAATACAGGGTCACTAGCAGGGAATGGCTGGCTGACAGATGAATTGGGGATACCATTGAACTTTGGTCTGTGGATTTACTGAGGCAGAGGACGCTGGAAATGCGGGCTTGTAAGGCATTTTCTGCTCTACTGGTCCAGCTTTCTCAACTTTCTGTTAAACTCTGAGGTATCAATGAAAAAGAACTAGCCAATACCGTCGCTAGTCACTTCCTGCTGACAGATTTTGTTTAGTAACCAGGTACCCTCGCTGCCTGTTTTTGTTTGTTTATGAAAGTAAAAGAGGAGAGTGAAAAAGTTGGCTTAAAGCTCAACATTCAGAAAACAAAGATCATGGCATCCGGTCCCATCACTCCATGGGAAATAGATGGAGAAACAGTGGAAATAGTGTCAGACTTTGTATTTTGGGGCTCCAAAATCACTGTAGATGGTGATTGCAGCCATGAAATTAAAAGGCGCTTACTCCTTGGAAGAAAAGTTATGACCAACCTAGATAGCATATTCAAAAGCAGAGACATTACTTTGCCGACTAAGGTCCGTCTAGTCAAGGCTATGGTTTTTCCAGTGGTCATGTATGGATGTGAGAGTTGGACTGTGAAGAAGGCTGAGCGCCGAAGAATTAATGCTTTTGAAGTGTGGTGTTGGAGAAGACTCTTGAGAGTTGCTTGGACTGCAAGGAGATCAGTCCTGGGTATTCTTTGGAAGGAATGATGCTAAAGCTGAAGCTCCAGTACTTTGGCCACCTCATGCGAAGAGCTGACTCATTGGAAAAGACTGTGATGCTGGGAGGGATTGGGGGCAGGAGAAGAAGGGGACGACCGAGGATGAGATGGCTGGATGGCATCACTGACTCGATGGACGTGAGTCTGAGTCTGAGTGAACTCCGGGAGTTGGTGATGGACAGGGAGGCTTGGTGTGCTGCGATTCATGGGGTCGCAAAGAGTCGGACACGACTGAGGGACTGAACTTGTGAATAGTACAGAAGAGAGAAATGAGAATTAAGAAATAATTACTGCACATAGATTTCCCCCCCCCCCGACCAGTTTCCACTAGGATAGTTTTTACAGTTCAGATTTATCTCTTCCTCCCCAAAACAGAATGTAATTTTTATATTGCATTCCAGTAAGACCTCAAAAATCATAAATGTCATTTTTTTCTGGATATTTTCCTCTTTTGTAAAGAAGAAATGTAGGGGCCTACTCCTAGTCTGATACCTAACCTTTCTACCAAATGGGGGGAAAATAGGGGGTGGGGATTGGAGTAGGAAAGCACATGATTTGTCCTAGAGAGTGATGACTGAGACTTTTCATAAATTTTAAGCAACATTTATAATTCTATATCCTTATTATGAGCTAAAGTCAAATGGCCTGAAAAGTAAATGACTGACAAGCCAAATGGACTCATTGGCTTTCATATTATTTCAAAGCTTATATTACTTACCTAAGGCTTCCATAACAAGGACCACAGGGTGGGGTTAACAACAAAAACTTATCTTCTCACAACCCTGGAGGATAGAAGTACAAGATCCAGTTGGGGTAGAGTTGGTTTCTTTTGAGGCATCTCTCGTTGCCATGTCAATGGCCATCCTCCCCGTGTCTTCACATAGGCTCTCTTCGGTGTGTTTCTATGTCCTAATCTCCTCTTCCTATTTATTTACTCATTTATATTTGAGGTATAATTGGCATTAACATTATATTTGTTTTAAGTATACAACACAATGTTTGTATATTTGTATACACAGCAAATGAACACCATGCCATGTATAGTTAACATCCTTTAGCCTACATAGTTATAAGTAATTTTTCTTGTGATGATGACTTTTCAAGATATATTTGTAGCAACTTTCAAATATGGCATACAGTTTTATAAACAACAGTCACCATCCTGTATATTATATCCTAATGACATTTATTTTATAACTGGAACTTTATACCTTTTGACCCCCTTCACTGATTTCTCCCACCTGCCATCTCCCATCTTTGGCGACCACCAGTCTGGTATTTGTATTTATGGACTTGGTTTTGGGTATGGGTTTCTTTTAAATAATTCCATGAATAGATGGAATGCATATTTTCTTTCTCTCTCTGATTTACTTCACTTAATATAATGGCTTTGGAGTTTATCCATGTTGTTTTCAAATAGCAAGATTCCATTCTTCTTTATGGCTGAAAAATTTTCTAGTATATATCTACCTACATACCAACCTGGCACTCTGTATTTATACATATCACATTTACTTTATTCATTCATACATCAGTGGACACTTAGCTTATTTCTAGTCTTCCCTTCTTATAAGGACACTGGTTATATTGGATTAAGGTCCACCCTAATGATTTCATTTAACTTGTAAAAATTCGGTATACAAATGGAGTCACATATTGAGGTACTAGGGGTTAGGGCTTCAACATGTAAATTTTGGGAGGATACAAATCAGCCCATCACAGAGCCCCCCCTTTTTTGAAGGCTATTGAAAAATTCTGCCTCAGATACCTTGAAGAAATATCTTCCATTAACTCCAACCCAAATTGCAGAAAACTTAAAATGTATTAAATTTGCAATGCTGACAATTGCAGGTGGGGATTCCTAGGAGATATATTGGCAGGACTTTGGGATTATATAAACCAAGCAAACACTGAAGTAAAATCAGAAGTGACCACTAAAGACATGATAAAATTGAAATAATCTAAAAAAAATCTTCATTGTATATTAGGAGAGCTACATCAAACATCTGTTCTTTCTTACATAAATCCACACAAATAATCAATCCATAGCCTCTTCTATAGCTTTGCCTTATATTTCCTTATAGCTTTTGTTTCTTGCCTCTCCAGCTTGGTGGCTCTGACCCTCTCATCCCCACTAAATCCCCATATGTAAATTTTATGTGGATAAAGCATTGTATGTTTTGGTTCACTGTGTAATCCTAGTGTTAGCTATAGAATGCAAGCTAAGTAAATATTCCATAAATATGTAGCAAGGTTGTTGTGAGATGATAGGGGCTAGGAATTTAGGGGTCCAAGTTACTCTCTATTGCGTCTCATGTTTTGTATATTGCAGGAGCAACACAAAATATCTGGGTCTCCCAGAAGTCCAGAGTTTAGCTAAAGCAGTTCTTTATGAAGGACTTCAAAAACTCTGGTAGCTACCAGTCTCAGTCAGGTCAAAGATCACCTTGATTAGCAGACAGACGTGTGAGTCAGTCAGTTCATCAGACAACTGATCGGTCGTTGATAACATGAGTTAGAGCATATACCAGGCATGTTTACGTTAATCCTTAGAGTAATTCGCAGTGTGATATATATATAAAACTCTATTTTATAAATGAGGTTATAAAGTTCAGAGAAGTTGAGTAGCTTACCCAGGATTTCACAGCCATTAACTGACCGAACCAGGATTTGAATTTAAGTTTGACAGATTCAAAGCCCCATGACCTCACCTCCACCCAACTTTGTCTCTAGTCAGAATAGTCATTCTAATGGAGCTGGGGACTCATGGCTAATTACAGCCCAATCATACTTTAAAATATCTTGTTTTTTGGAAAAGGATGAAAAATTTGCCAAAATTCTACTTTCCTTTTCATTAAAGTCCAACAAAATATTGGCCTGTTGTTATAAATGCAGCATGTGTAATTAAAAGCTGGGTGGTATCCTCTGAAGAGAAAAAAATCATCCATCTTTTCTCAACTGATTTTCTCATAACTTGACTTCAGCTAAACTTATTAATCAGAACAATGAAGAAAAATTCACAAGGCTCATGAGTCAGTCCATTTCAGATTCTCAGTGCCAGCAAATGGCCTCAAAACCCAAATACAGTCTTTTCACACGATGCATCTTGGACAGTTTATTACAGAGGAAGTAGAGGAAGAAGAAAACAGTCTGCTTTGTGATCCATCCACGGTTGTAGTTAAATGTCTCTATCCCCAAAGGCAATTTGGCAGCTTTGGGCTTGGTGCCCACGTTGTTAAAGCTGCGTCTATTCTCGTCTCTAGAATTGTTTTTATTTAGTATTTTAAATATTTCTGTTTCTTCATGTCCCCTTCCCATTCTATAGAGGAACTGTTTAAATCATATGATTTATCTAATTCGGGGCAGCAACTCTACTATGCCAATACTTCAGCAGGGAGACTTGTCTTTTTGTAACTTTATATACAACCTGCTAGTCATTTTAATATCATTTCTATCTATCTGCAATTCCAGTCTGCAATTCTAGTGACTGGAGTTTAATATGGGGTAGAACAAGTATGTTCAGGGTGCATGTATATAATTATTATGTATCAGGAGGCTTTCAGTAAGTGATTGCTGATTGGAACTAATATGCAGCCATATGTCTTGTTCATTTGCCTCTGATCCCCTGTTCTCTGTCACTTATTGGTGAGACCTCCGAAGTCTGTTCCTTTGATTCAAATCTCCCTAGAGGCTGCTCCACAAGATGACATTTTGCAAGGTACTCAAGCTCCACATTCAGTTTTCATGTTTTTTTATGTGGGTAATACTGGTATGTGTCTCAGGAAGTGTGCAAGTTGAATAGGAAAATCCATGTAAAGGACTTGAACCGGTGTCTGTGACATCATACTGCCTAATCACTATTCCATCTTGTTATTATTGTGGCTATTATTATCATCATAGAAAACATAAAAAAGATACTCTTAGCTTTTGAGGAAAGGAGAAAAACCATGTCTCTGAACTTTTCTCCTTCCAGTTCTGTGCATATTTGAAGCTGAGAATCACTGAGATTTGTACTGCCAGCATGGCTGCAGCAAGGTTAATAGTACAAACTTGCTACCCCAAATCTGAATTTGTTATTAGCTTTTGCCACACTTCAAATCCTTTCTCAGCCATGCTCACAGACACAAAAGTACATACAAGATTGTATGTGTGTGCGGCTCAGATGGTAAAGAATCTGCCTGCAGTACAGGAGACCCAGGTTCGATCCCTGGGTAGGGAAGATCCCCTAGAGAAGAGAGTTGGCAATGCACTCCAGTATTCATGTTTGGGAAATCCCATGGACCGAAGAGGCTAGCAGGCTATAATCCATGGGGTTGAAAGAGTTGTACATGATGGAGCAACTAACACACACATGCAGTGAGGAAGACAGGCTGGACCTCCACTCCTAAATATTGAATAGCACTAGGTCACTGGGATGAGTGGTTCTCTCCCTAACCTCTTCACCTTCCCTCAGTAAATCCGATTTACTTACTGTCACTCAGGAGCAGGGGAGGAAAGGATGACTACCTCTCTGCAATGAGAAAGACTGTACTGTAAAATACAATGGGTCAGAGGAGGAGCTATGCTATGGGTCAGAGGATCTATGGGTCTGTGGGTCCATGGAGGAGCTAGGCTAGGTCACCAACCTGACATCTAGGACCAAGCATTATACTACAAGTTTTTTATGTGGTTGGTTATTTTCCAATATTTAAAACAAAAACAACAGAAATAACAAACAAAAAAACCCACCTGCTGACTACTTTAGGTTTTAAGGCTAACAGAATAACCCCCCTATTTTGTTGGTTACTGACCACACAGCCACTAACAAGTCGGCTCCTGATTTGATTTAAAAATGAAACACTGAGGCAAGTTTTTGCAAAGAGTTTTGAAACTGTTGCCATTGAGTATAGACACAGGGTTATAGAAAAATCGAAGGATATGAAATATATATAAGCCATATTGTTGTTGTTGTTGTTGTTCAGTGACAAAGTTGTGTCCAACTCTGCAACCCCATGGACTGCAGCATGCCAGGCTTCCCTATCTCTCACCATCTCCCAGAGTTTGCCCAGGTTCAGGTTCACTGAGTCGGTGATGTCATCCAATCATCTTATCCTCTGCCACCCTCTTCTCCTTTACACAGCCATACTACTTCTTTTGACAATACCCCTACCTCCTATATGCATTCAAACACAATCAGCAAGAAGAAAAACCTAGTGAACTTTTCAGGTTGAGGGCAAGTAGTGTATCAGTTGATGTCTTCAGGGTCATACCGTGCTTGTTACTCCAAGAAATGTCTGGAGGAGCATCGAGGAGTTATTCCATCTTACATGACCAAGTGCTGTCAGTCCTGTGGATCTGTGGCCTCCGGGAGCTCCTAAACACCCTGGAGTCAGTGTCTCTGCTTCACTTTGGTTCTGCAATTAAACCTGAGATTTATAACATGTCATATTTTTTCTCTTTCCCATGGAGTACCAAAATCACTCTCTTCTCCGTAATGCATTTTATTACTCTCCCCCAGACAAAAGGCATATAAGGGGGCAGCAGAGAGTCCCTGAGCAAGGGTAAGCCAGCAGAAGCACACGCTGTAACTGTCCCTCTTGCCTCTTCTAGGACATACCCATGTGGCAGCCCTTCTCACTTTCTGTCACTGCCCCAACCACAACAAAGAGAACTAGTGCAAAACAGGTTTTGGGCACTGTGTATCACTTTGCCGCTGCTGCTAAGTCACCTCAGTTGTGTCCGACTCTATGCGACCCCATAGACGGCAGCCCACCAGGCTCCCCTGTCCCTGGAATTCTCCGGGCAAGGACACCGGAGTGGGTTGCCATGTCCTTCTCCAATGCATGAAAGTGAAAAGTGAAAGTGAAGTCCCTCAGTCATGTTTGACTCTTAGCGACCCCATGGACTGCAGCCCGCCAGGCTCCTCCGTCCATGGGATTTGCCAGGCAAGAGTACTGGAGTGGGGAGCCATTGCCTTCTCCGTGTATTACTTAACATACGGCTAAAAACTCCAGGCATTTGAACTCGCTATCTTACTCATCAGTGTCACATGTAATCTTGCTTCATCATTCCAATCAGAGGAAATAACATGTTCCGCATTTTTACAAAATGTAGGACTCCCTCACAATTCCTGAGATCTGAGTTTGAAACTGGAAGTGAACCTTTCCAGAACTAAGTTAAAACTAATGTCGTCAAGCACAACATCATGGTTCAGAGGGAAAAAAGAAAAGCATCCAACCAAGGTTCACCAACTGAAAAGTTCTTCAGTCCCCCCAGACATTGAATGCCTCCTTAGTAACCATGTTAATGAATTACATGTAAATAAATCAGAACAGAGGTATTATTCACTCAAGGCTTCAAAGGGAAAAATATTTGGCCATAGGTTCTTTCACATTTTCTAAATGTTCTTCAATTCTACAACCAGTATGTTGGAAAGTAGAATTTTTACAGCTTTTTTTCAGCTATAGTTCATATACCATACAGTTCAACATCTAAGGTGCACACATCAAAGAGTTTTAATATATTCATACATATATATGCAAGGACTATCATAGTCAATTTTAGAATATTTTCATCATTTCAAAAATAAACTATCATTTAAATACCATTGTCTTATCCCTCTATGTTTATCAGCCCTAAGCAACTAACAATCTGGCTGGACATTTCGTGTAAGTGGAACCATGTCGTAGGTATTTTTCTGTGATTAGCTTCTTTCATTTAACATAACCTTTTCAGGGTCTCTCAATGTTACCAATGTTCATCAATGTAGCACATAATAGTATTTCACTCATTTTTATGGTCAAATAACATCTCATTGTATGGATATGCCACATTGTATTTATCCACTTATTGCTGACAGATGTTTGGGTTCTTTCCACTTTGTAGCTATTTTAAGTGATGCTGCTATAAAGATTCACATACAAGTCTTGGTTTGTAAATATGTGTATGTGTGTGTTCATTTCTTTTGGGGATGTTACTAGGAGTAGGATTGATGAGTTATAAATAACTCTATGTTTAATTATTTGAAGAACTGGTCTTGTTTTCCAAAATAGTCTCACCATTTTACATTCCCATCTGCAGTTCATGAGGGTTCCAATTTTCCCACATTCTTGACAATACTTGTTTTTATATGACTTTATGATTCCAGCCATTCTAGTGGGCATAAAGAGGAATCTCATGGTTTTGATTTGCATTTCCCTGATGGCAAATGATGTCATATATCTTTTTATGTGGTTACTGGCCACTGAAGTATATCTTCTTTGGAGAACTGTATATTTAGATCCTTTGCCCATTTTATTTTTTGCCTGTTTTAAAATTAGGTGATTTGTTTTTCTGTTATTGAGTTGTATGGGTTCTTTGTATATTGTAGACACAAGTCACATATATGTTTTGTAGATACCTTCTCCCATTCTGTTGGTTATCTTTTCCTTTCTTGCTAGTGTCCTTGAGGCTCAAGAATTTTGAATTTTGATGAAGTCCAATTTATCTCTTTTTCCTTTTGTTGCTCAAGTTTTTAGCATCATATGTAAGAATTCATTGCTAAATTCCAGATCATGAAGATTTATTCCTGTGTTTTCTTCTAAGGGATTGATATTTTTCAGTTCAGTTCAGTTCAGTCACTCAGTCGTGTCCGACTCTTTGCAACCCCATGAATCGCAGCACACCAGGCCTCCCTGTCCATCACCAACTCCCGGAGTTCACTCAGACTCACATCCATCGAGTCACTGATGCCATCCAGCCATCTCTCTGTCGTCCCTTTCTCCTCCTACCCCCAATCCCTCCCAGCATCACAGTCTTTTCCAATGAGTCAACCCTTCACATGAGGTGGCCAAAGTACTGGAGTTTTAGCTTTAGCATCATTCCTTCCAAAGAACACCCAGGACTGATCTCCTTCAGAATGGACTGGTTGGATCTCCTTGCAGTCCAAGTGACTCTCAAGAGTCTTCTCCAACACCACAGTTCAAAAGCATCAATTCTTTGGTGCTCAGCTTTCTTCACAGTCCAACGCTCACATCTATACATGACCACTGGAAAAACCATAGGCTTGACTAGACAAACCTTTGTTGGCAAAGTAATGTCTCTGCTTTTGAATATGCTATCTCGGTTGGTCAGCTTTTAGTTAATTTTTGACCTCTTTTGAGTTAAATTTTACATATGTCATGATTTAAGGGCCCAATCTCATTGTTTTACTTGTGGCTATCAAGTTGTCATAGTACTGTTTGTCAAAACAATCATTATTTCCCCTCTAAATGGTCTTAGCATCCATGCTAAAAATCAGTTGACCTTAGACACATGGATTTATTTCTGGACTCTCAGTTCTATTAATTTGATCTATGTCTATCCTTATGACAGTACCACACTGCCTTGATTAATGTTACTTGTAGTAAGTTTTGAAATTGAGAAATGTGAATCCTCCTACTTTGATTTTTTTTCCAAGATAGTTTTATCTAGTCTGAATCCCTTGAATTTCCATTTAAATTTTAGAATCAACTTGTCCATTTCTAATAGGGAGGGCATAGAATCTATATATCAACTCAGGGACTATTGTCATGTTAACTATTAAGTCATCCAATACATGAACATGGACAACCCCACATTTATGTAAATATTTTAAATTTCTTTCAACAGTTTCCTAGTTTTCAGAATAAGTTTTGACTTCTTTTATTTAATTTATTCCTAGTTATTTTGAAGTGAAGTGAAAGTCTCTCAATCGTGTCCAACTCTTTGCAACCCCATGGACCATAGCCTGCCAGGCTCCTCCATCCATGGGATTCTCCAAGGAAGAATACTGGAGTGGGTTAGCCATTTCCTTCTCCAGGGGATCTTCCTGACCCAGGGGTCGAACCCAAGTCTCCTGCATTGCAGGCAGACTCTTTACTGACTGAGCTACAAGGGAAGCCCTTGTAGCCCATCCCTAATTATTATTTAAAAAAAAGTTTTATAATTTTTATTTACTTACGGATTTCTGGCTGCACTGAGTCTTTGTTGCTGCAAAGGCTTTCCTCTAGTTGTGGTGAGCAATGCCAACACCCTAATTGTGGTGTGTGGGCTTCCCATTGCAATTGTTCCTCCTGTTGCAGAGCATGTGCTCCAGGGCATGCAGACTTCAGTAGTTGTGAATCCCAGGCCCTAGGCCATGGGCTCAGTGGTGCAGGGCTTAGTTGCTTTGAGGCAGGTGGAATCTTCCTGGGCCAGGATGGAACCTATGTCCCCTGCATTGGCAGGTGGATTTTTTTTTTTTTTTTAACCACTGGACTACCAGGGAGGTCCCATTTTATTATTTTTGATGCTTCTGTAAATTGAATTTTTCTCCATTCCACTTTCAGATTGTTCAGTGCGAGTGTAATAGAAACACTATTGATTTTTGTATATTTACCCTGAAACCTTGCTGAACTCATGTATTAGTTTTTTGTCTGTATGTTTGTTGTTTTAAACTCCTTAGAATTTTCTATAGATAAGATCTGGATGCCTTTTATTTATTTATGGTACCTAGTTTTCCTGGAGCCTTCAGTATAATTTTGAATAGAAGTGGTGAGTGTTGATATCATTGTTCTATCCCTGATCTTAGAGGGAAAGCAACCTGTCTTTTTACCATTAACCGTGGACTTTTTTGTAGATGCCTTTTATCAGGTTCAGAAGAGTCTCTGAGTGATTTTATCATGAAAGGGCGTTGGATTTTGTAAAATACTTCTTCTGAGACTATTGAGATGATAATGTGGTTTTTGTTTTCGATTCTGTTGACATGGTATATTACATGAATTGATTTTCAGATACTAAACTAATTTTGCATTTCTGGTATAAACCCCATGTTGTTATGGTGTATATTTCTTTTTTATGTTGCTAGATGGCCAGTATCTTGTTGAGGACTTTGTATACATATCCATAAGAAATATTGGCCTACAGTTTTCTCATTATCTGATTTTTCATATCAGGATAAAAAATAGCCTCACAGATTGCCTTCTTGGACCTCCCTCCCACTCCCTCATCCCACCCCTCTAGGTCAGCACCCAGCACCGGGCTGAGTTCCCCTACGTTATACAGCAGCTTCCCACTAGCTCTTTTGCCCATGGCAGTGTATCTATGTCCATCATATCTCCCAGTCTGCCTCACCCTCCCCTTCTCCCCTTACTTCATGTTCACACCTCCATTCTCCACATCTGTACCTCTGTTCCTACCTCTGAAATAGATTCATCTGTACCATTTTTCTAGATTTCACATAAATGCATTAATATATGATATTTGGGTCACCATCATCAAAAAATCTACAAACAGTAAATACTGGAGAGGATGTGGAGAAAAGGAAACCCTCCCATATATTTTAAATTATCTCTAGAGTACTTATGTTACCTAGTACAATGTGAATGTTATGTAAATAGTTTTAATTGTGGTGTAAATACTATGTAATTTGTTGCCAGTGCATGGAAAATCCAAATTTTGCATTTTGGAACTTTATGGAATTAAAAAAATGTATTTTGGATCCACAGTTGGTTTAATCCATGACGCAGAATCCAAGGGTATGTAGATTCAGTGATAATTTGGTTATAGTTTTTGTTCAAGTCTTTTTTTGTCTTGTTCTGCCTAGTTGTTCTATCCATTATTAACATGGGGGGAATGTTGAAGTCTCTGTTATTGTTGAGTTTTCTATTTCTCCCTTCATTTCTGCCAAGTCTTATTTATGTATTTTGGTACAATCTTACCAGGTGCGTATTTGCTTATAACTGTTTCACTTTCCTAGTGATTTTACCCTCTTGTGATTATAAAATTTCTCTTTTATCTCGAATAACATCTTTTGTCTTAAAGTTTATTGTGCCTCACATATAACCACTTCAGTTCTCCCATGGTTACTGTTTGCATAATATATCCTTTCCCAGTATTTCACTTTCAATTTATTTGTGTATCCTGTAGATAGTATGTACTTAGGTTGGGAATTTTTAACAATCTACTCTGACAATTCCTGTCTTTTGGTTGAGTCGCTTAATCCAGTCACATGTAATGCTATTATTAATATAGTTGGATTTATATCTGTCAATTTACTTTTTGTTTCTGTTTCTCATGTCTCTTTTGTTCTATTCTTCCTTCACTGCTTTCTTTTGCATTATTTTCTAATGTACCAATTTAATTAAATCTTTTCATTACATTTTAAGTTATTATTTTCTGAATGGTTGCATAAGGCTTACTTTGTACATCTCCTCAAAATCAGACTTATACTAAATTTTGCTGAGATATGGAAACATTACTCCTATAGCACTCTATTCTTATTTCCCCTTTTTGTGATATTACTACCCTAGCCATTACATGTATAAATGTTACAAATTGAATAATATATTGTTTTAAGTAATGCTTGATATAATCATATGACTGAAGAAGCCTTTTTAAAAGAAGAATTAAAATGTGATACTGTCTTAACAAGGGTTTTAAAGCCTCTTTAGAGATGACTCTTACTGTGCTGTTGAACTTTGGTGATGATTTGCAGGGTGCTGTTTTATCCTTTGAGTAGCACTGCTATGGTTGCCTCAATGTTGCTACCATTTAATTGCTTCGTATCTCATACTGTGTGACTTGCAATAATAAGACTAGATGGCAAGAACAACTTAAGCTGTTTAAAAGCATCCTAAAATAATGATGGATTCAAATCTATTGTGTACCTAATAATGAAAGGTAACTCAGTCCCTCTACCAGTATCTTTTTTGTGGATAAAAAATATATAATAGAAATTGAAATGTCAGAGGGAGCCTTGAATTTTTGTCTATATTTTAAAATTTGAATGGGAAAGGATATCATGCAAAGTATGAAATAAATCTATGTTGTGCCTTTATGAAATAGTATAAGAGGGTAACAGTGTATGTTCTGTTTTCTGATTTTATCTTTTTCCCTCTTAATTATCTATACAAGTTATGACACTTTCCATGTATTATTGTTTTGACCTTTCCTAATCTTGAGGGATTGTATCTTGTATATCTTGGTTCCTCTAGAACCTAATAACCACTAGCATATAGTAGATCCTCAGAAACTCTGTGTGGAATATTGTAAGTATTTTAAATTGATTGTTAAAGATGTGGCTCTGTTTCCCCTTAAGAGTTTTGTGCATTCTTTAACTTGATGCCAAGGATGATCTTTTTTGAGAAAGTGCAAATACAGTGCTTTTATTTCACATCTCCTGTTACTTTCACTCGTACGATGATTATTATAATAAAGAAGCCAAGTGTGCCACCACAAAACTGATTCTGCTTAAGCATAAGCCTATGGAGCTGCCTGCTCAGGTTTCACTTTAGATGGAAATAATGTAACAGGTGAATTACTAGGTAGGGAGAATGGTCAAAGGAGGAAAGTGCCCTGGGGTTCTGTAGTCAGGGAAGATAACCAGATAGAATGGCCAGTAACTAAAAGTATGAAGAGTGAGATGACAATGGTGACGATGGGTACAGCTGTGAATAATAGGAGGTGAAGTTCATACCTGGGAGAACCGAGCACCTGCCTTGGTCTGTTCATAAAGTGTCTACCTCTCCAGGGAACAGAAAGAAGTATGAGTTCAGGATCCAGGTTTTAATCAGCATGTGGCATGTGTTTTGAAGACACAGTAGCATAAAGGAACATTTTACATTACAGGCATGACATTTTTCTTTTTATATTTCTGATGCATAATGAAATGGTCTTGTTCCGTATTCAGTTTTGTTGGAAGGAGAATGAAAATGGACATTTAGGTGCCTCTTCCAGATATGTTTGTTAACATATTTAACTTAACAAGCATAAGGAACTGGTAGTTTTGGTATTTTCCTGTCCATTTTTTCAGATAAGGAAAGGAAGTTCAATGAATTTAAATGAAGTGGTCAAAGTCACATAGCTAGGCAGTAGTAAAATACTCGGATTTACACCACTGTGTTACACTGTGGATGACAGAAAATGGGAAATTCAGGGACTTCAGTTTTTCCCATGAAAAAGTAATCAGCCCCAGTTGTGCCTTACTGCTATAAATAACTAGAAAACTGGACAAAATATATGAAACCTCAGGTGTTGGACGGCAGACACTACAAGACCGTGATCTTTAAGAGAAGGGAAACAAAATGAACCTTAGACAGTACCATCTTCCTACCTGAAAAAATTTCCTGGAAGGAAGGAGAAACCCCGGGGAAGTCTTGCTTAGTGGAGGAATAAGAATCAGAGTTCTGCGGCACCAAGGCAACTGAGAATACAAAAATAGCAGAGAGGCTGCGGCTAAATCCAAAAGGCACATAACAGTCTGCATCGAGGTGTCTGGAGTCTGTGACTGATTACTAAACCATGCACGTATAGGATGAAACTTCATGAGGTCATGCTCAAAACGACTGGGAGCTCTAAGCTGAACATCCCTAGAACTCACATGGGAATGGGGGATATTTGAGTTCCAACTAGCCAGAGACCTTGTTGAACACCTGAGACATCAGAAGATATTAAAATACACTGACTTAATAGTAAAGCTAAGCTAGATGCAGAGTAAAGGATACCCGGGACTGTGCTGTGCTTAGTCCCTTAACTCTTTGTGACCCCATAGCCTGCCAGGCTCCTCTGTCCATGGGGATTCTCCAGACAAGAATAATGGAATGGATTTTCATGCCCTCCTCCAGGGGATCTTCCCAACCTGGGGATCAAACCCAGGTTTCCCACATTGCAGGCAGATTCTTTACTGTCTGAGGCACCAGGGAAGCCTGAGAATATAGGAGTTGATAGCCTATCCCTTCACCAGGGGATCTTCCCAACCCAGGAACTGAACTGGGGTCTCCTGCGAAGCAGGTAGATTCCTTACCAGCTGAGCTACCAGGGAGGCCCCAAAGGGTACTCTAGACCTGCCCTAATATAACCTAAAACTAAGCTTTGAAATAATCAAGCTGACCTGCAAATAATTTAAGTCCCAAACAAAATGAAGTTCAATACTCTTTAAAAAAAAGACACAAAATTCAATCAACAACATGATATTTACAATGAGACGGCATAGTAGAAGCGCAAAGCGGCAAAGCTTTTACTTTTTTACTTGATGTGGTATAATGTTACTTGATGATAGACTGAAATATGTTAAAGATGCATATTGTAAACTGTTGAGCAACCATTAAAAAACATCCAAGTAAAACAAAAACATTGGCATCAGATTTAAGCAAAAACAAACCCCCAAACAAAAAATAAAAATATTATTTTGAAAACTATAAGATATCACCTACAAGAGCCTTGCTAGGTAGAAGATTCTTGGTTGTAGGCTCTCCTTTTCATCACATTTAGGTATCTGGTCTCTCCTTTCTGGCCTGCAGAGTTTCTGCTGAAAAATCAGCTGATAGCCTTATGGGAGCTAACTTGAATGTTGTTTGTGGCTTTTTCTTTGCTGCTTTAAATTTCTCTCTTTAACTGTTGTCATTTCAATTACAGTATATCTTGGTGTGTTCCTTTTTGGTTCACTCCGTGTTGGATTCTTTATGCTTCCTGGACTTGGGTGACTGTTTCCTTTCTCAGATTAGGGAAGTTTTCAAATACGTTTTCAGCCCACTTGTTTTTTTCCAATCTCTTGTGGAACTCCTATAATAGGAATAGGACTGTGATTGACGTTATCTCAGAAGTCTTTTAAACTGTCCTCATTTATCTTCATTTCTTTTTATTTAGCAGCAGTGATTTCCACTCCTCTATCTTCCAGCTTGCTGATCCTTTCCTCTGTATCATTTAGTGTACTGTTGATTTCTTCTAATGTTTTTCATTTCAGGCATTGTATTCTGCTTTTCTATTTGGTTGTTCTTTGCATTTTCTGACTCTTTGTTTCAAAGTTTCTAACTACTTACTCTGTGCATCCATCCTTCTCTCCTGAGTTCTTTCATCATCTTTACAACTGCTTTCTTGGGCAGATTGCCTATCTTTCATGGGGTTCTATCTTGTTCCTTCATCTGAAGCATGTTCCTCTGCCTCCTCTCTTTGTCTAAATTGCTATGTGTAATTTTACCTACGTGGTAGGTTGGTTATGTTTCTCCGCCTTATAGAAGTAGCCCTCTGTAGGAAAAGTCCTGTCTGTCCCTGCAGTGCACTCCCCTCACATCACCCAAGTTATATGCTCTCGGGGTTCCCCCTAAGAGAACTGTGTGGGTCCTTCTGCTGTGGCAGGCTGAGTACGTGGGTGATCTGATAGGTTTGGTTGGCCCCCAGCCCAGTTGGTTCCCAGGCCTTGCCTTGTGCAGATGCTCCTGGTGCTGATTAGCAGGGCCTGGTCATGAGGTGGCTGATGCAGACCCCCAGGGAAGCCTGAGCCTGGTGCTAGCCCACTGGGGGGCATAGTCGGGGTCCCAGAAGACTCTGGGGCCTTTGCCCCCACACTGGTGGGTGAATCCAGGTTCTGGGGTTAGAACTAACTGACAGGCCAAGCTGGGTCCTAGAGCCTGGCTACAGGGCCCAGGGATCCCAGAGCTGGTGTCAGATTGCTGGCAGGTTGGAGGGCAGGTCCTGACTCAGTCTGAGATGTCCTGGGGCTTGTGTCAGCCTACTAGTGGGCAGGGATGGGACCCAGCTGGTCCCAGGGTAGGATCTGGCCTGCTGGTGTGCAGACTGGGTTCTCAGGCTGTTGGGTTGTGGTTTTCCTTGGTCTGGTGTTTGCTCCTGGTGGATGGAGACTAGACTAGATGCTAATACAGGCTTCCTGGAGGGCAGGGCTGTTGTCTGCCCACTTGTGGATGGAAGTAGCTGGGTGTTTGCCTTGTGCTGAGCGGGGCCCTGTGGAGAGGCAGCTGTGAGCTCAAGAAGACCTTGTGCAACCTGTTTGCTGCTGGGTTAGGCTCTCTTCCTGCCTTGTTAATTGTTTGGCCTGGGGTGTACCAGCACCAGGGTCTATAGGCTATTGAGCAGGACCAGGTCTTGGCGCTAACAAGAGAGAGGGAGGGCCCACCTGATGCTGCCAGTACGGCCTCCGGCTTCCACGCATGCATGTGGATTCAGCTACCAAACATGGCTTCTCTCAGCGTCTGCGTTCCGAGCTGCCCACCCCATCCTCTTCTGGAGAGTCTCCAAGACCAGCAGGTAGGCCTTTCCTAGGTGCCTGTCGAACTTCTGTTTTATTCTTTGGGTCCTGCGGGTGAGTTTGTGTGAGGAAGTCTCTATCGCCCACAGGCATGTGGTGCTAACCCCGGGGATCTTCAAAGCCGAGCACTCTTCCCGATGCATTTCCCCTGGCCGAGGAGCCTGAAACAGGCCTCAGAATTCTCACTCCTGGGAGAAACTCGCGCTATAATTATTCTCCAGTTTGTGCATAGCACAAAGGAGGGTATGGGGGTTGATTATATCATTAATTTGCCCCTCTCGGTTGTCTTGTTGTGGTTCAGTTCAGTCCAGTCGCTCAGTCGTGTCCAACTCTTTGCAACCCCATGGACTGCAGCATGCCAGGCTTCCCTGTCCATCACCAACTCCCGGAGCTTACTTGAACTCATGTCCATCCAGTCAATGATGCCATCCAATGATCTCATCCTCTATGGTCCACTTCTCCTGCCTTCAATCTTTCCCAGCATAGGGGTCTTTTCCAATGAGTCAGTTATTCACATCAGGTGGCCAAAGTATTGGGGCTTCAGCATCAGTCCATGCAATGAATATTCAGGACTGATTTCCTTTAGGATGGACTGATTTGGTCTCCTTGCAGTCCAAGGGACTCTCAAGAGTCTTCTCCAAGGCCGCAGTTCAAAAGCATCGATTCTTTGGCGCTGAGCTTTCTTTATAGTCTTTCTCACATCCATACATGACTACTGGAAAAACCATAACTTTGACTAGATGGAGCTTTGTCGGCAAAGTAATGTCTCTGGTTTTTAATATGCTGTCTACGTTGGTCATAGCTTTTCTTCCAAGGAGCAAGCGTCTTTTAATTTCATGGCTGCAGTCATTATCTGCAGTGACTTTGGAGCCAAAAATAAAGTCTGTCACTGTTTCCATTGTTTCCCCATCTATTTGCCATGAGGTGATGGGACCAGATGCCATGATGATAGTTTTCTGAATGCTGAGTTTTAAGCCAACTTTTTCACTTGCCTCTTTCAGTTTCATCAAGAGGCTCTTTAGTTCTTCTTTGCTTTCTGCCATAAGAGTGGTGTTATCTGCATATCTGAGGTTATTGATATTTCTCCTGGAAATCTTGATTCCAGCTTGTGCTTTACCCAGCCTGGCATTTCACATGATGTACTTTGCATATAAGTTAAATAAACAGGGTAATAATATACAGCCTTGACGTGGTTACTCCTTTGTTTTTGGCAGTGGAAGATCTTTTCTGGTAGGCTTGGGTTTTTTTCATGGATGGCTGTTCTGCAGATAGTGACTGTGGTGTGCTCATGAGAAGAAGTGAGCTCAAGTTCTCTTTACTCTGCCATCTTGACCAGTCTCCTAACCATTCCAATTAAAAGGCAGAGATTGTAAGAATGAATTAAATATATAAACCCAACTATAATGCAGTCCTTAAGAGATGTCTTATAATACATGAAAATTAAATATATGTATTAATATTACTGTATATACTATACATTAGATGTTAAAAGAAATGGGAAAAGGTAGTGCAATTACAAACTAATGATTGTGTATATTTAACAATGTAGAGTTAATGACAAATAATGTTAGGAATAAAGAGTTGCTCTTTCATAATAACAAAAGGGTTAAACATAAATAAAACATAAAAATTCAGAATGTTTGCATCTAAAATCACAACTTCAAGTACTGATCAAATGCCAAAGGGAAACACACAAATCCAGTTATAGTTGAAAATGTCAGTTATAAAGAGTAAACAACACAGGAAATCAGTAAGGATATAGAAAACTTGAAAAGCACTATCAACTAACTGATGATTGAAAAACCTAGCAACAGCAGAATATACATTCTGTTCCAGGATATGGGGCATTCACCAAGATAAACCTTATTCCTAGCCATAAAACAGGTCTAAAAAATGTAAGGGAACTGAGATCATATAGATTGTATATTTAATTCCTACCACAATGGAACTAAATTGGAAATGAATAACAGAACGTTATTTTAAAATACCTAAATATCTGAAAATTAAATAGCCCTCTTCTAAATAACTCCATGGGTCAAAGAATAGATGACTAGAGAAATTAGAAATATACTATGAATTGAATAACAATGGAAACACATGTAAAATTTGTGTTTAAGTACTGTATAGAGGGAAATTTTATTTTTAAATCCTTACTTTAATGAAGAAGCAAGGACTAAAGTTCATGGTCCAAGCATTCATCTAAAGAAGACAAAGAAATGTAGACTAACTCCAAATTAAGAAAAAAACTAGGAAAGAACAGGTGTTAACAATATGGAGGAAATCAATGAGCTAAAAATGCATAGGGTTTTTGATTTTTAGTATTTTCTTTGATACTGTCTTAAATTATCTGTGCTGTTTTATAATTCAAACTCCATGTCATATCTGAGTTGGGTTCTGATGCTTGATTTGTCTCTTCAGACTGGATTTTTAGCCTTTTAGCATGCCCTGTGTTTTGCTGTTGTTGTTGCTGGAACCTGAATATGATATACCCGGTAATAGGAACTAAGGTAAATAGGCTTTCAGCGTGAGGTTTCATGTTAACATTAAACAATAAACACAGCCCAACTAGGCATTGTCCTTTTTTCTTCCTTGTTGATTTTGGGTGTCCTGAAGTACTCCTCCTCAGGTAGTCTGTTTTGCTGCTTGTTCAATTGTAATCTGCTATCATACTGAAGCCCTGTTTTATGGTGGCAAGGTGTAGATAGGAGGGAAAATGTTCTATAATTGATTAAATCCATCTGTTAGTGGGCCTGTGACAGTAAGCGTTATTATCTTCACAAGCATTTCTTAGCTGCTCCCCTCTCCCTTAGGTTAGACAAGTCTGCGGCTGCTAAGTCGCTTCAGTTCTGTCCGACTCTGTGCAACCCCATAGACGGCAGCCCACCAGGCCCCCCTGTCCCTGGGATTCTCCAGGCAAGAATACTGGAGCGGGTTGCCATTTCCTTCTCCAATGCATGAAAGAGAAAAGTGAAAGTGAAGTCGCTCAGTCGTGCCGGACACTTAGCGACCCCATGGACTGCAGCCTACCAGGCTCCTCCATCCATGGATTTTCCAGGCAAGAGTACTGGAGTGGGGTGCCATTGCCTTCTCCATAGACAAGTCTAGAGGGGGCTAAAGTGGGAGAAATGCTCTTCACTCAGGTGAGATCTGGTTCTGGTAAAGTCTTGTTCCCTTGAAGAGTAGGGCCAGCAGACCTTTGTTACAGAGAACACTGAGAGTATATTTCACAATGATTATCTTTCACCTTCTCTGCCAGTGCCACAAAGGTATCTTTCTCTGCTCTTCACCATGAGAACTTTGTGGGGTTCTTGGACGTAAGCTCATAGAAGTATGAGAGATCTCCCCCAAAGACTGAAGTCCCCAACAGTTTCTCATTCTCACACTAGTCCTCCTCACTCAGCCTCTAACAATTCACCAAAATTGTCAATCAGTGTTACCACCAGATAATGGCTCTACCTGGTTTTGCTTCAGGTAAGTAGATCTTAGCTGTATTGTTCTGGACTTACTGATTCTCTTCAGATTCAGGGTGGTGATTTATTTTGAGAACTCATTTCTCAGAGTCCAAGAAAAGTCATTGGTTTTCAATTTGTTTATTTTTTCTTTTTTTAAGGGTGGGAGTGATGACTTCCAGACTAATTACATTTTGGATATGAAACCAAATCCATCCACTGAGCGTTTTTGTTTTTGTTTTTGTTTTGGTTATTTTCATTTTTAATCTCTAAAATTTCCATTTGGTTCTTCTTTATATATATATATTATACTTTTGAGACTGTCTGTATTTCATTTATTTCAGGTGTATTTGTAATTGCTCATTAAACATTTTAATGATGGCTGCTTGAAAATTCTTGTCAGATAATTCCAGCATTTGTGTCATCTGGTGTTGGCTTCTGTTGAATTCTTTGCTCATTCAATTTGAGATGTTTCTGATTCTTTACATGACAAGAGTTTTGATTGAAATCTGGACATTTTGGGTGCTATATTATACTGCACCTTGTTTAAATCTGGCATGTTAGCAGAGCTTCCCTGACACCACTCTACTGAGTGATGAAGGATGCCACATCATTACTACCAGATGGCAGTGAAAGTCCAAATTCCACTGATACCAATATACAGTGGTAAGGGATTGCCCAGTGGATCTCAGCTAACACCACTCTGGCCATTCCTTGTGGTCCTGACATCATCAGTTGGTCTGCCTTCTCTCCACCTTCTTATGTTTTATATATAACATCCAGGCTTTTAATAAATGGTTCTTGGTGTGAGGAAAAGTGTATTTATTACATTCCTAAAAACAAACAAACATAACATTTTTGAGACCTGTAATACCTTAATGGGTGCTAAGTTGCTTCAGTCATGTCCAACTGTTTGCATATAGGCAATAGCCTGCCAGGCTTCTCTGTCCATGGGATTCTCTAGGCAAGAATACTGGAGTGGTTACCATACCCTCCTCCAGGGGATCTTCCCAACCCAGGGACTGAACCAGCTTCTTTTGTGTTTCCTCTCCTGCATGGCAGGTGGATTCTTTATTACTAGCACCACCCAATACCTTAAGACCAGAAACACACAAAGGTATTCTAGGAAAAGAAAACTACAGATAATATTCCTTTTGAGCATAGATGCAAAAATCTTTTATAAAATCCTAAACAATTTGGGAAATTTAGGAAAGCAGTATATAGAAAATACAATATACAGGGAAAACAACATTTGAAAAATTAATCAATGTAACTCACTGTATTACAAATGTAACAATAAGAAAAAGAATGATTGTCTCAAAATATGTAAAAAATTCATTTGAAAAAAATTCAACACCACCAAAACTTTAGAAAACTAGAACTGGTCAGGAGCTTCTTAATTCTAATAAAGGACATCTTTTACAAAGCTATAGCTAATGCCATACTTGCTATTCAGTGACTTAATACTTTCCCCCTTAAGATCAGAAATTAGAGAAGAATTTCTGTTCTCACCAATTCTGTTTAATGTTATACTGGATGTCTTAGATATTTCGGCAAAGCAAGAAAAATAAAGAAAAACATACCAATTAGAATAAACACCACCAAGAAAATTAAAAAGCAAGTCACAGACTGAGAGAGAACATTCACTTTACGTATAACCCACAAAGCACTGTGTATTTGGCATATGTTAAAAAAACTTATACAAATCAATAATAATAAAAAAACCAACCTGAAAAAAATGAGCAAAAGATTTAAATGAGTACTTTGCAAAAAATTACAAATGAGAAACATAAAGATACTGAACTTGACTCGTTATCAAGGAAATGCACATTAAAACTCCAATAAGACACCCTGTTTACTCACTAGAATGCTAAAACTAAAAAGAATGGCAGTGCAAAGTGTTGGTAAAAATATGGCACAACTAGAAATCTCATAAACTGTAATTGAGAGCACAACTATTATACTTCAGAAAACATTTTAGATGTTCTTTTAGAGTTCACTATTCTCCTATTATGATCCATCAATTTTATTTCTGTATTATTTTTTTCCTGAGAATGTCAAAGCAGATATAAACCCAAAGTTTTAAATGTAAATTTTAATAGCAACTTTATTCAAAACAACCTCCTGCCAAAGAAACCTATCTTAGAAATTTTCATCAAGAAGGTGGACTGCTCATACAAAATTGAGTTCAGGTGTTGAGACTGATAATGCCACACACACGAAGAAGTTAGAAAATATAATTCATATAATGAGACTTCCTGGAGCACGTCGGACAAGTGCTCCCTGAAAATGATACATAAACAAATGAAAAGTGTTCAGTCTTGCAAATTATAAAGGCAATTGAATGTGTGTATATGTGTGAAGAGATAAAACCTAGAAAAATAGTATGACTCAAAGTCCTTGAATTTAAATCGTGAAAGTACTTACTAGTTAGATTAATTTAGGCAAATTACTTCATCTCTCTGTCCCTCTTTTTCTACTTCAGCAAATAGGTCACATAGTAGTACCTCTTGAGTTACTGAGAAAACTAAATGTGTAGATTTACTATGATGCTTAGAATAGAGTTTGGGAAGAAATAAGCTATTGTTAATATTAGATTTTTTTTTTTTACAAGAATGTAGGGAGTTACTTTCATGCACAATTGCTAAAAATATAAATTATTATATTCTTTTTGATATTACTACAATAAAATCCCTTTAAAGTATGTATAAATTAATTCAGGATCATAATCTCTGGGAATGTATATGCAAAGTTAATTTGGTGTATATGCAATTAATTCTTTCCAAGAATATATAACCAATGCTTACAGAAGGAATAAAAACTGAAATAACACAAATACCCAGATTTCCAATTATAAGGGATTCAGTTTTGGGATAGTTGTATATTATTTCCTTAAATTTCCATGAGAATATGTAACAGTATGCAACAATGTACACTTTATATTAAGTGTGGAAGGATGTCAGATTGAAGATTAATGATACATTGATGCAAAAAATATATATACACAAAATCATCAACAACAAAATGGTGGAACCTATATGAGAACTTTCAGAACTCAGAGGAATTGTTTATATAGAAAGAAGGTAGATCCATATGTAGGTGAAAAATCATGTCTGTGTCACATGCTAACTACATAGTAATCATTAATAATGCACTTTTTCAGCCTCAGTTTTCTAAGGATTAAAATGGAAAAATACAGAGGATACATATTAATTTTATGGATTTTTGTGAATACACTGAGATGATCCATATTAATAGAACATTTAGGTGAATGTATAAATGATTATTCAAATGAAGAGACTTAAATGAGTAGATTAAGAAACCATTTTCTGGGATGGTAAAAGTAAGTGTTATAAAGATGGACAAACTAGCAAAAACTTAAGCTTTGCACATATCTATTCATAACATTACTAGGATATGTAAATACTGTTATCATTCATTTGGCAAAAATAAACTGTAACAATGTCTAAGAAAATTCTGAGAAAAGGGAGGAGGGCAAAAGGATGGTATTAAAATATACCATAAAGCTATAATTATTAAAGCAGTGTGATTTCATGGGAAAAAAATAGATGTGGAATGGAAAATTATAACAAATATTTTTATCTCCTCTTATTGGTATTGACATATATATATGTATATAAGAGTTTAATATAAAAAGGTACAACTAAAAGCTACTAATGGATTTATTGTTCATCTAATATCAGAAAAAATGAACATATACTTGAAAAAGTTAGTTCCTTAACTCATACCATAGCCAAAAGTTTATTTTAAAGATTAAGAAAATAAATGATAAAAAGAAGTAAAGGAATATGAATATCTGATTTCTAAAGAGTTTCTTAATGAAAGTAATTACAAAGGAAAATATCATGAACATAATTATATAAAACATATGTCTGAAATAAAAGTAACATTAGGAAACAAAATTTGGGAAATATCTTTAGCAAATATGACATAGTCTTGAGGGTCTTACTATATGTTATTTTTTGCCTCAAAAATTATTCTTCTACAACTTTTCAAGCTGTCTTTATAACTCTTTGGTTTTGTTTTGTTTTTTAATTTGTTTAATTGGAGGCTAATTACATTACAATACTGTGGTGGTTTTTGCCATACATCAACATAAATCAGTCATGGGTGTACATAGGTCCCACCATCCTGAACATAGATCCCAACCCATTGTCAGGGGACGTTCAGCTTTAAGGACTCCAATATGTTGCACTTTTCTTCCTTTGTGTGCCATTCCTCAAGAATTCTGTGTTCCTTATTGGTTCCTACTCAAGGAAAGAGTAGAGCTGCACGCAGTTCTCAGGACTGAGATCATGAGAAAGGGTACCTGCCTGGATTCCTCTCAGTGGCTCCCTTCAATGACTCTTTTCAGCATCAGTGACCTTGTATGTATTAGACTGTCCATTTTGTTGCAATTGATGGGATTTCATCCTTTGTGGCTCAGAGGTTAAAACGTCTGCCTGCAATGTGGGAGACCTGTGTTCGATCCCTGGGTTGGGAAGATCCCCTGGAGAAGGAAATGACAACCCACTCCAGTGTTCTTGCCTGGAGAATCCCATGGACGGAGGAGCCTGGTGGGCTACAGTCCATGGGGTCGCAAACAGTTGGACATAACTGAGCGAGTGACTCAACATCTTTTGTAATGGCTGAGTAATCATTTTACTAAAATACATAAGCCTGCATTTCTGCTAATAAAATACCCTTGTTTCACTAGAGACTTGGGTCCCCGTGTCTGTCTTTCTCTTTCTCTTTCTCTCTGGCTAATTCTCTGGAGCATAGAAACATGCCGAGCTCACTTTCCCCCCCGGGCTTTCAAGACCTCTTCGAGAGAACACCCTGTGCCTCCGTGAGCTGTACAAGCCCTGTCCTAGGGCTTTATTGGTTCTCTGTTTAACCCAGGAAATACTAGCCTCTTTCTCTCTTTTGCTTTCTTATCGTTGACTCTGGACCACAACAACCTATCCCTCTGGGTTGTCCCAGAGCACCAGCTTTGAGTGCCCTGCTTCATGCATCAAATTTGCACTGGTCATCTATTTTACATATGGTAATATACATGTTTTAATGCTAATCTCTCATATTGTCTAACCTTTGCTTCTCCCACAGAGTCCAAAAATCTGTTCTTTACATCTGTGTCTCTTTTGCTGTCTTGCACATAGGGTCATCTTTACCGTCTTTCTGAATACCATATATATACTTTAATATACTGCATTAGTATTTCTCTTTCTGGCTTACTTCACCCTTTATAATAGGCTCCAGTTTCATCCAACTCGTTAGAACTGACTCAAATGTGCTCTTCTTTTATAGCTGAGTAATATTCCATTGTGTATATGTACCACAACTTCCTTAAGCTTTCATCTGCCAATGGACATCTAGGTTGCTTCCATGTCCTAGCTATTGTAAACAGTGCTGCAATGAACATTGGGGTACATGTATCTCTTTCAGGTCTGGTTTCCGCAGTGTGTATGCCCAGCAGTGGGATTGTTGGGTCATATGGCAGTTCTATTTCCAGTTTTTTTAAGGAATCTTCACATTATTCTCCATAGTAGCTGTACTAGTTTGCATTCCTACCAACAGTATAAAAGTGTTCCCTTTTCTCCACACTGTCTCCAGCATTTATTGTTTGTAGACTTTTTGAGGGCAACCACTCACCTAGAGCCAGACATCCTGGAATGTGAACTCAAATGGGCCTTAGAAAGCATCACTACGAACAAAGCTAGAGGAGGTGATGGAATTCCAGTTGAGCTATTTAAAATCCTGGAAGATGATGCTGTGAAAGTGCTGCACTCAATATGCCAGCACATTTGGAAAACTCAGCAGTGGCCACAGGACTGGAAAAGGTCAGTTTTCATTCCAATCCCAAAGAAAGGCAATGCCAAAGAATGCTCAAAGTGAAGTGAAGAAGTGAAGTCGCTCAGTTGTGTCCTACTCTTTGTGACCCCAAGGACTGTAGCCTACCAGGCTCCTCAGTCCATGGGATTTTCCAGGGAAGAGTACTGGCGTGGGTTGCCATTTCTTTCTCCAGGGGATCTTCCTGACCCAGGGATCGAACCTGGGTCTCCCACATTGTAGGCAGACACTTTACCATCTGAACAGCCAGGGAAGCCCAAACTACCACACAATTGCACTCATCTCACACATTAGCAAATTAATGTACAAAATTCTCCAAGCCAGGCTTCAGCAGCATGTGAACCGTGAATGTACAGATGTTCAAGCTGGTTTTAGAAAAGGCAGAGGAACCAGAGATCAAATTGCCAACATCCGCTGGATCATCAAAAAAGCAAGAGAGTTCCAGGAAAACATCTATTTCTGCTTTCTTGACTATGCCAAAGCCTTTGACTGCATGGATCACAATAAACTGTGGAAAATTCTGAAAGAGATGGGAATACCAGACTACCTGACCTGCCTCTTGAGAAACCTGTATGCAGGTCAGGAAGAAACAGTTAAAACTGGACATGGAACAACAGACTGGTTCCAAATAGGAAAAGGAGTACTTCAAGGCTGTATATTGTCACCCTGCTTATTTAAATTACATTCAGAGTACATCATGGGAAACGCTGGGCTGGAAGAAGCACAAGCTGGAATCAAGACTGCCAGGAGAAATATCAATAACCTCAGATATGCAAATGACACTACCCTTATGGCAGAAAGGGAAGAGGAACTAAAAAGCCTCTTGATGAAAGTGAAAGAGGAGAGTGAAAAAGTTGGCTTAAAGCTCAACATTCAGAAAACGAAGATCATGGCATCTGGTCCCATCACTTCATGGGAAATAGATGGGGAAACAGTGGGAACAGTGTCAGACTTTATTTTGGGGGGCTCCAAAATCACTGCAGATGGTGATTGCAGCCAATAAATTAAAAGTCGCTTACTCCTTGGAAGGAGATCGGTCCTGGGTATTCTTTGGAAGGACTGATGTTGAAGCTGAAACTCCAATACTTTGGCCACCTCATGTGGAGAGTTGACTCATTGGAAAAGACTCTGATGCTGGGAGGGATTGGGGGCAGGAGGAGAAGGGGACAACAGAGGATGAGATGGCTGAATGGCATCACTGACTCGTTGGACATGAGTTTGAGTGAACTCTGGGAGTTAGTGATGGACAGGGAGGCCTGGCATGCTGTGATTCATGGGGTGGCAAAGAGCTGGACATGACTGAGCGACTGAACTGAATACATATATGCATTAATGTATTATATTTGTTTTTCACTTTTTGATTTACTTCACTCTGTATGACAGTCTCTAGGTCCATTCACATCTCTATAAAGGACCCAATTTCATTCCTTTTTGTGGCTGAGTAATATTCCATTGTATATATGTACCCCATCTTCTTTATCCATTCATTTGTTGATGAACGCTTAGGTTGTTTCTACGTCCTGGCTATTGTAGATGGTGCTATAATTAACGTTGGGGTGTGTATGTCGTTTTGAATGATGATTTTCGCCAAGAGTATGCCAGTGGTAGGATTGTTGAGTCATATGGTCTTCTATTTTTAGTTTTTTAAGGAACCTCCATACTGTTCTTCTTAGTGGCTGTATCAATTTACATTCCCACTAACAGTGTGAGTTGTTTCCGTTTTCTCCACACCCTCTCCAGCATTTATTTGTAGAGTTTTTGTTGATGAACATTCTGACTGGCATGAGGTGATACCTCATTGTAATTGTGATTTGCATTTTGCTAATAATGTGTGCTGTTGAGCATCTTTTCATGTGCTTGTTGGCCATCTGTATGTCTTCTTTGGAGAAATGTCTATTTAGGTCTTCTTCCCATTTTTTGATCCTTTGTTTTTCTGATATTGAGCTGCATGAATTGCTTGTGTGTTTTGGAGACTAATCCTTTGTCACTTGCCTCATTTGCATCTATTTTCTCCCATTCTGAGGGTTATCTTTTCATCTTGTTCATGGTTTCCTTTCCTGTGCAAAATATTATATGTATTCTTAATTCTGACTTTTAAAGTATTCATACAAAAAGGCTAAAAATATGGGCATGATTATGGGTATTATTTTTTTATAATTTTTTCTTACAACAATATTTCCTTGTATTACAATACATTATTTTTATAGCAATGTAAAATATGCTGTATATAAAATTATTTTACAATGACCATCAAATCTTGAGTTAGTATATTATAAAAATATTTTAGATGATTTGCATAATTTGCTCCATTTGAGGCTTATAAAAAGGATGAATTTCATGAATATATTAAATACCTGGTTAGTTGAAGAACTCCAGTAATTTTTAATGCTACTTAAAAAAAAATTTGGTTTGTATTTAGATGTACTTAACATTATAAAAACAAATTCCTGTTTGGCTCTTTCCTCCTACACTGAAGAACACAAAGTCCTAAAATGTGGAGGAGATGGGAAACTCTGGAATTATCTTCTCAAGATGACAGAGTTTATTGTTTAAAATTATTTTTTTAATAAAATATTCCTTAGGTGGATACTAGTTAAATGCTGACAGCTTACCAATTGTCAGTTTTTGACAGTGCTTTATTTCTTCTGTTTGTTTTATCATTGCATAATCAGTTGGAATAATAGTTTCTCTTGAGTTTTCATGGAGTTGCAGCAGGTTGAGAGCATTCCCTAAAATGTCCCTAGCAAGAGTGACTTTAAATAATACTAAATTTTCTAACTTCTGAAAACATTCAGGATAACTGACAAAAAGGATTAAAATATTAGTTTCATCACATCTTTAGGTATTGTTGTAAAAGACAAATAAAAATATAACTTTTTCAAAAAGTAGGGAGTTTGAAAGATACCATGTTATATGATGGATCCTCTTTCCTTTGAGCTACTTCTGTGTCAAAGGCCCATAAATACTGTCATTCATATATAAAACATTAAAAAAAACTAATTATCAATATGCATACCTTTTCATATTCACTAGAAATGGTAGATATTTAAGATATGTATGTCAATTAACATGCTACTTAAGTCACTCTATGGGATCCCTATCACATTTCTTCAATATTTTTCTCTAACTAGGTTTCTCCCCTCATTTTTTTGATTATTGGATTTTAGTTCTGTGTCCCATGTAAATTTACTCAAACAGGAAAAATACTACCATGATCCTCTTCCTGTGGAACAGGAACGTTTCCAGTGAGAGAGTCAAACATGCAAAACTAGAAATTGGTAAATAAGAAATCTAGACCAGTAAAAATTGGTATTTATTTAATTGGTATTTATTTATTTAAACAGTTACACTTGATTGTCAGTGTGTTAACTGGTTTATATGGATTCATTTATTTAATCTTAAACCATTTTCATGAAACAGACTGTTGAAGAAACTGATGACCACAGAGGTTATGAAACTAGTGTTAGGTCATATGGCTGGTAAATGGAATATCTGAGTCTGGAATCTGACTCTGCCTGGCCTCAGAGCCCACACTCTGAATTACCAAACTGTGTTAAGAGATTGGGAAGCAGGCTGAAAGCCTAGAACCACCCAGTGCTTTGCTATTTTTTGTCAGAGGTTGGACTTAGCACAAACAGAATCACTGGTTCATCCAGTAAGTTTTCTAGTATCATATTCCAACTGGTAAATAGGATCCCTATAGTGACTTAGCAGCAGCAGCAGCAGCATAGTGAGGTCTTAGAACAGAGTTCTCAGGCAGAACAGGAAGTATTCATCAGAAAACCTCCTGATACTAGCTGTCCCACTGGCTGTTGAATAGTGGAATGAAGTGGTGTTGATCACAAATAATATGTGCAGCAAAATCACTTTAAGGCCATGTAGATGTGTACAAATTATGTCAGTCAATATGCTTCATGGAATGAAATGGTAGAAAAATAATGGCCTTTGGAAAATAAATCACAGTTGGTCTTTAAAACTCATTGTTTGAAGAAGGTACTCTCAGCAATCTTTAACTTTTCATTGTAGCATGGCCTCATAATGCCTGTTGAAGAGTTATTATGAGAAATAGTGACACTATTTTGAAAGCACCCATCTGACACAATAAATCTGAGCTATTATTATTGTGTATACTATGAGGAATAGGTATTATTTATGGAATAAAGAGAGCCTTCATCTGCTCTGAGTGGAGTTCTCAACATTAAGAAAAGATGTAAATGCATTATATGAGCAAAGAGGCACACATGCAAATGCAGTTCTAATCATAAAAAGTAAAAATATGTATCTTACAATTAAAAGACAATTTTCTCAGTATGGAAGGGTGTGCTGATAATGTGTATATGAAAAATGACAGCATTAATTTCATTGTTCAGTCAACAAATTGTTATCCAGAGCCTAGTCTATTCTAGGTGGTAGAGATAGATTCAGTCTCTTTACACTGAAGAAAAGTAATGTGGGCATATACCTAAATCAGGCCATTTTTATTGGCTTATTCTCAGTTCAAAGTGACAGGAGAGACCTGCTTGGGAAAAATGAAAACCTTACTTTAGGGCTTAAAAACAATGAAGTAAAATGTGGCATCCATGAATAAGAACATGTTTAAAATTTAAACTTCATTGACTAAACCTTGAATTAATTTTTTGAAAATGAGATACTCATTAACAAATATAAGGACAATCCATTTGTGAAGTGAATTGTTTCTGATTGAAAATCTTGACATCTAAACATGGTATATTGTGCATTTCAATAGGTGACCCCATACAAGTTGTTATGATAGAAAATCTGCTCAATTGCAGTAATTTAACATAGTGAAGGTGACAGTTGTGTCTGACTCTGTGACCCATGGACTATATATAGTCCATGCAATTCTACAGGCCAGAATACTGGAGTGGGTAGCAGTTCCCTTCTCAAGGGAATCTTCCCAACCCAGGGATTGAACCCAGGTCTCCCATATTGCAGGGGTATTCCTTACCAGCTGAGCCACCATGGAAGTCCAAGAATACTGGAGTGGGTAGCCTATCCCTTCTCCAGTGGATCTTCCTGATCCAGGAATTGAACTGGAGTCTCCTACATTGCAGGTGGATTCTTTACCAGCTGAGCTACCAGAGAAGCCCATAATTTAACATAGTAGTAATTTATATTTTGCACACAGAAAGTTCAATATAAGTGTCCATGTCAGTTATTTGAGGGATCTAGGCTTTTTGCCTGGGGCTTCCCTGGTGGCTCAGATGGTAAAGAATCTACCTGCAATGCAGGAGACCCGAGTTTGATCCCCGAGTTGGGAAGATCCCCTGGAGAAGGGAATGACAACGCACTCCAGTATGCTTGCCTGAAGAATCCCATGCACAGAGGAGCCTGACAGGCTACAGTCCAGGAGGTGGCGAAGAGTCAGACACAACTGAGTGAGTAAGCACACATGCAGACTCTTTGCCTAAGTGTATCATCTTCAACCACATAGCTTCCAGAAGTCACTGGATAATGGAGAAGAACATGAGAGATTTAAGTCTGCAGCCTTGGAAATGATGGACCATATTTCCAACCACATTCCAGTGGTTAGAACTTCCTATCAGGGAGACTACAGTGTAGGTCAGTGGTATTCAATTTGTGGTCCAGGCACTGGCTGCCTGTCTATAAAATTATTTGTTACTGACCTTTGGTAAGATCAGAAACTTGCTTTGGATGTAAATTAACTATATATGTCACTAAGGACACTGTTGAGTATAGTTACAACTAATCTTGATGAAGAAAGCCATGTATTGATTTACATTCTGGTATAAACTTCTAGTCATGAACCAGCACGTTGAGTAGCACTGACTTAGCTGGGTGCTCTGGAGAAAGAGGAAACAGATTTGATGACCAGTTAGCCAGCTTTTGCTACATCCAATAGTATAGTTCAGATAGATATATATGTGGGAGTGATAATTGAGTCTGGGTTTTAAACATCTTTGAAGTCTTTTAATATTAAAATATATTACATAAATGAAAAATTATTTGCAACAGATTAATTTTTATAATGTGTGAAAATATGAAAGCATGGGCAAATTAAGAATAATTTAAAATAAACAACAATATAGGTTAACTAATTATCCTTACTCTAAATTTTAAAAATCAAATCTTACTATAGTTTTAACATGTAGCAGTTATGTTACACACACTCATATAGCTCCTGTTAACTGAGGTAACTCAATTAACTCAAATCTAAAAATGTGAGACTTGACAGAAAAGGATGCTACAAAAAGCATTACAGATAAGAAAATAGCTACATTTGAAGTAAATACTTGCTGTATCTCAACTATGTAATGCATCAGGTTCTTCCTATTTTTAAAAGAAGGATTCTTTTCAGGATTTTAGACATAACTATCATAAAGTATACGAAAGGAAGGATATGAGATAAAGTATGGATAATTAAACAGCAAAAACCAGGAAAAGGAAGACATTTAGAGAGTGACTTCATTTGTTTGAAGAGAATTTTCAAAGTATAATGGTGTCCACATTTAACGGTCGCACAAGGCATATTAAAAATGTAAATATCTTTTGGATTAGTCAGCATTGTGAATTACCCACCCCCTGTTTCTGTCTTTTGATGTGGAGAATCTGGTGTTTTCTGGCTTACGTGTTGTGCCATTATTGTGATGTATTGATTGGGGCATGGGAAGGGACTAGCATAATCGTATGGGAGAGAGAGAGTGCTGCCACATGGTACACATGGGTGTGCGCAGCACATGGAAGGGAGAAAAAGTGACTTGCACCACATAGGACCAATCAAAAGTGCCTGCAGATGGAATTAATGGAATAAGATTTAGGCTGCACATGTAGACGATGTTTGACATTCCTCTCTAAAACGTCTCATATGGAAAGCCCGGTCTGTTCTGGTTAATATAGCTTTGACATACCCAGTGACTTCAAATCTAGATTGCAGAATATTTACATTGGTCAAAGTTATTTCGATAATTTAGGATGAAGTGAATCTCTTTGGGATAAAAATGTTCAAGGTGCAGCTTTTCTTAATATTCATAAACACTAAAGATTCAAAAGTGAGAAAACATAGATCCTAGTTTAGCTTTGCTTCAATGTAGAAACATAATTTCACCACTCAAGATTTTGGTTTCTTCATCTGTATTAAAAAAGTTTACTCAAGCAGATGTTTTTTTGATATTTTTGCTGTCCTGTGTTTTAATCACAGAACATCAAGGACCTCTTGGTAGAAATCTTGAGAATCACACGAAAGCAGAAAGCTGGAGCTTAATGGTAATATAGGATTTTTTTTTTTAAATCAATGATACTTAAACAATGCACTCAGATATTAAGCCAGAAATTTCAGAGCCATCCTTTATATTCCTCTGAATGGGATTTATTTCCTCCTTGAGTTCACTCCACCCCAGCTTCAGTTTTATTATCCGTGTTTATTGAGGGCTTCACTTGGAGCAACGTGCTGTGCTTAGTCGGTCGGTCATGTCTGACTCTTGTGACCCCATGGACTGTAGCCTGCCAGGCTTCTCTGTCCATGGCGATTCTCCAGGTAAGAATACTGGAGTGGGTTGCCATGCCCTTCTCCAGGGGATCTTCCCAACCCAGGGATCAAACCCAGGTCTCCCACATTGCTCATAGAATCTTGCTGTCTGAGCCACCCGGGGAGTCCATGAATACTGGATGGGTAGCCTCTCTGTTCACCGGTGGATCTTGCTGACCCAGGAATTGAACTGGGGTCTCCTGCATTGCAAGGGATTCCCTGGTGGCTCAGATGGTAAAGTGTCTGCCTGCAATGCAGGAGACCCGGGTTCGATCCTTGGGTTTGGAAGATACTCTGGAGAAGGAAATGGCAACCCACTCCAGTACTCTTGCCTAGAAAATTCCATGGATGGGGGAGCCTGGTGGGCTACAATCCATGGGGTCGCAAAGAGTTGGACACAACTGAGTGACTTCATTTCTCCATTGCAGGTGGATTCTTTACCAACTGAGCTACCAGGGAAGCCCCTACTTGGGGCAATACGGGACCTCATTTCTTTTCCTTTAGACTTCTTTTCTCTTTTCTGCCTTCCACTATTAGTGTTTGCTCTTACTCTGTCTCAGCAAATCATAATATAACTACTTTGCTTTCCTCCCTGAAACACTACAAAGGTAAGGGGTTCATTTTCAGCCACTTCTGCCTCTGAAACATTGGGACTGAAAATAAGTATGACAGAATTTTAACAATTGAAGAGGGAACTATCTCATGAATGATCCACATTGACTTCCATCATTTCTTCTTCTTTTTTGTAATTTATTTTAATTGGAGGCTAATTACAATATTGTGGTGGTTTTTGCTATACATTCACATGAATCAGCCAAGGGTATACATGTGTTCCCCATTCTGAACCTCCCTTTCACCTCCCTCCCCATCCCATCCCTCAGGGTCATCCCAGCGCACCAGCCTTGAGTGCCGCGTCTCACACATTGAACCTGGATTGGCAATCTATTTCACATATTCACCAGTGGAAAGTCAGATTCCCTTTATGGTCTTTACTGGATAGTCAGAATCTCTCCTGAAAACTAGAAACATTCTTGAAAAGAGTTCTTAAACTCTTAGTCTCAGGAACCCTCCTTAGAAATTATCGAGCTTCCCAAAGAGTTTTTGTTTATCCGGGTTATATGCATTAATATTTACTTTATTAGATATGAAAACTTAGAACATAATTTCCTAAAGAATACTGTATTTTCTAAGAGTAAGAAGTTTAGTGAAAAGAGTGACATGATGTTACAAGTTTTGCAAATCTCTTGGGGTCTGATTTAAGGAAAAACAGCTAGATATTGCTTCTACATTCAGTCTGCTACAGTGTGTTTTAATTGGCATATGTGGTAAAAATCTGGCTTCGCAAAGATATGTAGTGGGGCAAAGGCTATCTACTAGCCTTTGTAGATAATTAACATTATTCTTTGATACTATACCAAAACTCAACAATAGTGGTAACTTAAAGATTAGTTTAAATTTGGGATTTGAGACCACATCAGTGCACTTTTCATCTCTGTTACATTAAAATCTGTTAGTCTACCTTGTACTTTGAATAGATCTTTTACCACAGTGTGATTTTGTAACATTATATATTGATCATTCATTAATATATAATCGTGTAACATTGTATATTGATCACATTCATTAATATCACCAATCTCATCCAGAAATGTTAAAGTATTGGGAAGCTGTCAGATTCAGAATGGTTAATGCAAGTTTTCCAAAATGGAAAAAATTTATTTGGAAGATTGAATTTTATCATTGGCAACAAATGTGAAATTGAAAAATTATTTTAGAGTGACAAGCCCATTTTGGTAAACTTTGAGGAAAATATCTACTAAATATCCAAGGCCAAAGAGCCAGTTTGTCTGGCAGTCATTCTGTCAAGTAAAAAATAGACCCCAATTGCCTTTTCTATCTCCTTTCTTACTCAGGATACTCATCAGCAAGAAAGAGTGTTCTTATGCCAATTATCTTACACAGAGGTTGTCACAAAACAAATACTCAATATATAGTTTTTAATAAATACTGTGTAGTATTGTGATATCACTGATACACCAGATCAAGTTAGTCAGTTGTCCTTTCCCCCGATGCTAGAGTGTCCAATTCTGAAAGTCACCTGTCATCTGCTTAATGTACCTTAATGGATATAGGTGTGTCTGTTTTGTATACATATTATTGTTTTTAGGCAACATTTATTTAAGGGAGTTAAATTGATAAGAAAAATCTGTTTCCTGTAAGAGCTTGCATTTGCTTAAATTCTTAATACATCTCAAGTTTTCTGAGACTAAAAATTACCCCAACCACTAGAAAGAAAGGTAATTATGTGAGACAATAGAGCTGTGAGATACCATGACAACAGCAATCATATTGCAATGCACAAATGTATCAAATTAACACATTGTACCCCCTAAATTTACACAATGTTATGTGTCAAATATAGTCAGTAAAAAAAAAAAAAAATCCAGGGAAGATCAAGAGAAATTCTAATGCCTTCTATTGAAAGGTTTTCTAATTTTGGATAAATAGATTTAGCCTTATAATACTACTTTAATGATAATTTATACTATATTAAAAGTTCTCCATTATAGAAATAAATAAGCCTCAAGAATGACCATGACATATTCATGTTCAGCATTATAGAAGTTTACTTCCTATCATTTAAGTCTCATAACTCTAGCAAAATCTCAGGGTTTATTTCATATTATTTTAAATTTTTATTATTTCATCTTATAGTTTTACTAGTTTACTTCTGGCTGTGCTGGATGCTTGTTGCTGCCCAGGCGTTTCTCTAGCTGGGGCGAGCAGGGGCTGCTCTCTAGTGGTGGGTGTGCCGGCTTCCCTTTGGCGCTGGCTCCTCTTGTTGAAGAACACAGGCTTGGGGCACTGGGCTCAGTAGTTGCACCTCGTGGGCTCCAGAGCACAGGCTCAATAGTGGGGCAAAGGAGGGGCTTAGCTGCTCCACAGGATGAGGAATCCCCTGGACTAGGGACCAAACCTGTGTCCCTCATACCGGCAGGCAGACTCTATACCACTGAACCACCAGGGAAGCCCTATTTCATTTTTTTTTTAATCAAAAAAGAAATATCAGAAGAAATGATCACTTGGTAATGAGAAACAAGCTAAAATATTCCAATACTCATGAGTTGGGATAATGGAAAAATATAATAATGGAACCAATTTGTGTCCTTTCTTTGATTTAAATTTATAAAAACTACACTGACTTAGTTTCAGAATTTTTATAAACATACTGTTATTGGCTTTATCCTAGATATGTCTGTACAGGTATAGCAAAACACAGAACTAAGTAAGCACTTAAGCAGTTAACAAGGGTATTTCATCAGTGCAGACAGGGAAACCGATTTTTGTTTTCCTAAGCAGAAGATTTGGAGGTACAATTTGGAAAACTGCCTCCACTCTTTTTATCTAATTCTGATAGATGGACGATCATGAATGTTTAACAGCCACTAACGCTGGGCTGGAAGAAACACAAGCTGGAATCAAGATTGCCAGGAGAAATATCAATAACCTCAGATATGCAGATGACACCACCCTTATGGCAGAAAGTGAAGAGGAACTAAAAAGCCTCTTGATGAAAGTAAAAGAGGAGAGTGAAAAAGTTAGCTTAAAGCTCAACATTCAGAAAATGAAGATCATGGCATCCAGTCCCACCACTCCATGGGAAATAGATGGAGAAACAGGGGAAACAGTGTCAGACTTTATTTTGGGGGGCTCCAAAATCACTGCAGATGGTGATTGCAGCCATGAAATTAAAAGACGCTTACTCCTTGGAAGGAAAGTTATGACCAACCTAGACAGCATATTCAAAAGCAGAGACATTACTTTGCTGACTAAGGTCCGTCTAGTCAAGGCTATGGTTTTTCCAGTAGTCATGTATGGATGTGGGAGTTGGACTGTGAAGTAGGCTGAGCGCTGAAGAATTGATGCGTTTGAACTGTGGTGTTGGAAAAGACTCTTGAGAGTCCCTTGGACTACAAGGAGATCCAACCAGTCCATTCTGAAGGAGATCAACCCTGGGATTTCTTTGGAGGGAATGATGCTAAAGCTGAAACTCCAGTACTTTGGCCACCTCATGCGAAGAGTTGACTCATTGGAAAAGGCTCTGATGCTGGGAGGGATTGGGGGCAGGAGGAGAAGGGGACGACAGAGGATGAGATGGCTGGATGGCCTCACGGACTTGATGGATGCGAGTCTGAGTGAACTCCGGGAGTTGGTGATGGACAGGGAGGCCTGGTGTGCTGCAATTCATGGTGTCGCAGAGTCAGACACGACTGAGCGACTGAACTGAACTGATTGCTTTGGGAGAATGGAGTGTAGAGAGTGGTGTGTGTGTGTGTGTGTGTGTGTGTCTGTGTGTGTGTCTGTGTGTAAGTTCTCCAGCCAACATAAAGATCTTCTAGGGTATTGTTTCTTGTGTTCAGAAAACTAGGCAAGGAGAAAGATTGCTGGCTTCAGTAAAACCTAAAAATACATCCTAGGTTAGGATTGTGCCTTCAGGTATATAATATTTTTTACTCTAGCCCGTCTTTCTTAGAAAATAAACTTCTAGTGGTGGCAGCAGTATAATTCTCAACCTAATCATCATATTCTTCAAGCTTCATTTTCACCTATCAGAATTCAGTTGAATGTGAGAAAATGTGAACTGTTTCTGCAAATAAATGAATCACTAAATAGACTTTGAACTGACAAATAAAAGACTATTGGAATAGCTTACAAACTTGTTATTCTTCTTTATTCTTCATGGGTGTTCAAAAAATGTGGATTCTTGATAAAACTTAAATTACATTAACAGTCATAATAAAATCATATTAAGACTTGTTAAAATCCAAAGAACCCATATCTACAAAGAAGGATAAAATAGATTGAAGTTTGCAAGTCACTTGGCCTTTTTTGGGGGGGACGGGTGTTGTAATCTCAGAACAGTTAACTTCTTTGAGCTTCAGGATCTCCAGTTTTAAGACATGAGTAGTAATATCTTGTGAATATCAAAGGAGCTATTTTATGTTTAAATATGTAATATGGCCCCTGACATAACATAGACATTTTATAATTTTCATTTTCTTCCCTTACATTTCCCAAGATAATATTCCAAGTAAAATTGTTTTAAATTCATTGTCCCATAATCATTGGAAATTAAGAATGGCAGTGGGGCTAAAGTAACTGGGAAACAGCCTTAATATCAGGAATTGGGAGTTTAGAAAAGTAAAAATACAATTTCTGAGCCAATAGGAAAAGTTTTAATAGGAAAGCAACACTCTTCAATGGTTTGGTTACTTTCAGATGTAGCAGAATTGCTCTCCTAATTAAGTGGCAGTTACTGCCATTATACATCATTATGTTTAAATGGAGTATCTGGAAGATGTCTCGGTTAGACAGTCCTCCCAATTAAGTGTCCTATAGGTTAATAGGAATTGCTTCCTTTCCCTCAGATAGTGTGGTTTGGGAAAAATACCTAAGTCCCAGTCTTTAAAAGGTCCAAATTATGGTTCTCAGTTAACACTCCATAAGTGGAAATGGGAAAATTTGCCATGACCATCATGGTTTTTGTCAGTCTGGCTGCAAAACATGAAGACAACTGCATTCTGAGCTACAGTATGATAAACATTTTGAGACAAAATAATGCATAGAGAAATATCAACAAAACTCTTAGAGTCAAAATCTGACAGTTGTGAGATTATCCACCATATTATTATTATTATTCAGGTTTGATGTAATTTATAACATTTGTGATTTTAAATAGACAAGATGGAACACAATAATAAATGCTGAGGTTATGAACTAGCTACAAAGAAGTACAGTTTTTAGAAGAATGGTGCATTCACAGATAATCACACTATATGCAGCAGAAAATATTTTGCCCTGTGGCATCAAGACATTGAAAAATTTGGCTGTCGCATAGAGGTTGTTCAACACTCCTTGGCTACTACTGTGCCACTAATTTTTGTACATACTAGTGATTCTTAAGTCACTGGAATCCTGTGGTTTTGTTTACAAAATTTATAGATTACAAATGTGTAAGCTAAACACTTTGGATGAATCTAAGACCTGATATTTCATTCCACTTATACTACCTCAAGCTATTTCTTGTCTGGGAAGAAGTCACAGAAGGCAAATACATCTTGCTCTTCAGGGCACACACACCATATACAACAGAAAAATATAAGGGGAGAACATTTCCCAAGAACAGTATTAATGTAATTTTGCCAAGTAGTCTAGAAAATCACAGGATATTTGCGTCTTTTAAATATCAGCACAGAGCCAGGAGTAGAAAATAGTGCAAAAGTTTTTAAAAAGTCATTCATTTATTATGTACTCATAAACCTAGGTTTTACATTATTAAAAGGAGTATACTCAAATTACATGTAACAATGGTATTCTTAACAATCCTCCTTATCTCTAACAAGCTCAGTCTACTACTTGGCTTTGTTTATGGTGGTTTTGTTGCCAAGTCATGTCCTACTCTTGTGACCATATGGACTGTGAGAGATCTGCCTGGCTTCTCTGTCCATGGGATTTTCCAGGCAAGAATACTGGAGAGGGTTGTCATTTCCTTTTCCAGTGCTGCGGCTGCATGGGCTGGGAAATGAATGAATCCTTAAAATGCTTGTGATAAATTTTCATATGTTTTATGGAATTTTCTTAGAAAGCAGATGTCATTTTTCAGAGTTGAGAAAATCTGTTTTTTCTCATTTGAAAACTGAACCTTTTCCAATTGACAAGGTGATGGTGATTCTTTATTATCATTCTTTCTTTGGCAGAATACACACACACACACACACACATACACACACACACTTGATAAGAAGAACCTAAATCATGAACAACCCTGCAAAATTTGTCAATAAGAGAGGTCCAGTTTCCAAGGAATTGAGGATTTCATTCTCTAGATAAGGCTGAATCATGACAATCAAGGTGATGTATTATAGTGGAAGCTTTAGGGATATTAAAAATTGAACCAAAACTTATGTGTCCATCTTCCTCGAATGGCTTAGGGCACCTTTCATAGAGCTAACATGATGTCAGAAATAAAGATGGAGCTTTCTGGTGGACAAGGGCTTGTGGGCCCAGACCTCATTTCATGGGATGATGTTTAATCCTGACTGTCAGCAGGCAGACTTGCGTTGTCAGCCACTTCAGGGTTTCCTCAGCTACAGAGCATTGTCTGGGCCCTAGGCACAATTTTCCAGAAGCAAGTCATATCCAGTGACTAGCTGCAGGGTGACATAAAACCTTGACCATTTCAGCTCAGTGCTAGATATCTCTGAAGAGCTATTCTAATTCCAGACCTCCTTGTGGTGTTGGCAGAGGCTTTGTAGGGTTTGCATTCCCAAGCTGAATTCCCTCTGGCCCTTTCTACTTCGCCTCTTTCCCTTCCAGTGGTATTCATTCCTGAAAACTTCGTCTCAGCCTCTGCTCCCAGAGACCCTAACCTGCAATAAGCACAATACAAACTTGTTGCCTTTCTGGGTTTCCGTATCTCTGTTTGCTCCTTTTCTTTGATTGATTGTTCCTTTTGTGTCTGATGGCTTCTGTTAGATAATACCTTTATTCTCAGGGTCTGTTTTGCCTGAAGATACCTGTCCTTCTCTTTGAATCATCTAGTAAACCCTGTGTCTAAGGCCAGGCATTCTCTGGTTTTACCGAGCTATTATCAAAAACCGCATGCAGTAGGATCTGTGTGTATTTGCTACTGATGAAAACGTTATCCACAGAGTTACTTAACCCACTTTTTAAAGAGAGGGACTTAACTGCACTTATTTAAGGGGTAAATTTTTATGTACCAAAGAGAGTCAAAAATTAACGAGTTAAGCATTCAGCTGGATGACCTAGGGAAATAACAAAGGTCCTATAGAAACAATAAATAATTAAATAAGAGCAAAAATTAATGAAATAGAGCAGAGGTCAGCAAACTGTAGCCTTTAGCCCTGTTGGCTATTTTGTAAATAAAGTTTTATTAAAACACATTTATGTCAGTTCATTCAGTATTGACCATGCCGCTTTCATGCCACAATGTACGGGTTGAGTAGCTGTTATGGTAGCCATATGATCTCTATAAAACACAGTTAAAAATACTTACTATATGGCCTTGACAGAAAGAGAAAACAACCGATTCAGAGAAATGAAAACATAAAAGTTTAATCTCAGGAAAGACTTATAAATAGACAAAATTTTGGTGAGACTACGAAAATAACAGAAGGGATAAATAATCATTATTAGAAATAATAAAAGGGGCATAATCTAACATAGTAAGAGAAAATTATAAAGAAATGTATATCATTACATTTGAAAACTTGGCAGCAGTGGTCAAATTCCTAGGAAGCTATAACTAAAATTACTAAAATGTAGGACGTATGAATTATCTTGATAACCATATAAAAGTAACTAAATTAGTAGTTAAACATTTTTAAATGCATTTTTAATTGGAGGATAATTGTTTTACAATATTGTGTTGGTTCCTTTCATACATGAAGATGAATCAACCATAGGTATACATATATCCCCTTCCTCTTGAACTTCCCTCCCACCTCCAGCACCATCCCACTTCTATAGGTTGTCACAGATCACTAATTTGAACTGCCTGAGTCATACAGCAAATTCCCACTGGCTATCTATTTTACATATGGTAAGTATATTAATGTTTCCATACTATTCTCTGCATTTGTCCCACCCTCTCCTTTCCACCTCCACCACCCATGTCCATAAGTGTGTTCTCTATGAGATTCATCTGTACCATCTTTGTAGATTATATATATGTGCGTTAATATATGATATTTGATTTTCTCTTTCTGACTTCACTCTGTGTAATAGGCTTTAGGTTCATCCACCTCATTAGAGTTGACTCAAATGTGTTCCTTTTTATGGCTGAGGAATATTTCATTGTATGTATGTCACTGCTTCTTTATCCACTCATCTCGTGATGGACATCTAGGTCACTTCCATGTCCAAGCCATTGTAAATAGTGCTGCAATGAACATTGGAGTACATACGTCTTTTTCAGTTATGGTTTTCTCAGAGTATATGCCCAGTAGTGGGATTGTTGGGTCATATGGTGGTTTCCTAGTTTTTAAGGAATCTCTTTACTGTCCTCCATAGTGGCTGTGTCAATTTACATTCCCACCAACATTGCAAGAGGGTTCCTTTTTCTCCACACCCTCTCCAGCATTTTTTGTTTGTAGACCTTTTGCTGATGGCCATTCTGAGTGGTGTGAGGTGATATCTCATTGTAGTTTTGACTTGTCTTTCTCTAACAATGAGCAGTGTTGAGAATTTTTCATGTGTTTTTTAGCCATCTGTATGTCTTCTTTGGAGAAATGTCTGTTTAGGTCTTCTGCCCACTGTCTGATTGGGTTGTTTGTTTTTCTGGTACTGAGTTGCATTTTCCCAACTAGAAAACATTAGGTCCAATTTGCTTTCACAGGCGAGTTCTTATAACACCTAAGAAACAAAAAGAAGTTGATACTATACAAATTACTCCAGAGAGGAGAAAAATAGAAAACACTCCCTATTTATCTTAGGTGGCTTAAATAACTATATTTTCAAATGTAGATAAGAGTACAAGAAAGGAAATAATAGGTAAATCTCACTTAGATGAATACAAAAATTTGATAAAATGATAGTTAAAAACCCCTCAAGTCATGTATATAAAAACTCATGAAATAGAACTCATTAGGAAATTAATTACTGGTCATCATATTAATACATGACCAGAGAAACTCATGGGATCACCTCAGTAGATGAATGTAATGGTTATTTTACATGCTAACTTGACTGGGCCATGGAGTGTCCAGATATTTGATCAAACATTATTCTGGGTGTTTTTGTAAGGAATTAACATTTAATCAGTAGGCTAAATAAAGAGAATTGTTCTTCATAATTCTGTGGGCTTCATCAAATATGTTGAAGGCATGAAAGACAAAAGACTGGCTTTCCTCTGATAAGAATTGCCTGCCTGGTGGCCTTCAAACTGAGACATAGACTTTTCCTGCTTATACAGCAATCTGTCAGCCTTCAGACTCAGACTTGAACTGGGGCATCAACTGCATATTTTAGACTTGCCAGCCCCCATAAGTGACTGAACCAATTGTTATTCCCACCTAATTTAGACTTCATTAATAAAAATGTCAAAAAATTTTTTGTAAAACTCAATGAGTTGTTAGTGAAATTTACATGAAAAAACAAATGACTAAGAAATGCTAGGACAGCTGAAAGGCAACTTGGTACAACTTGCTTCCTAAGATACTTAAAGTTATCGTCAAGTTCTAGTAATTAAGGTGGTATAATATTTGTACAGGGCTAGAAAGAAACCAGGCTTCCAAGGTGGTGCTAGTGGTTAAGAACCCACCTGCCAATGCAGGAGATGTAAAGAAACATGGGCTCAATCCCTGGGTCAGGAAAATCCCTTGGAGGAGGGCATGGCAACCCATTCTAGTATTCTTTCCTGGAGAGTCCCCTGGACAGAGGAGCCTAGTAGGCTGCAGTCCATAGAGTCACAAAGAGCTGGACATGGCTGAAGCAACTTAGTAGTAGCATTAGCAGCAGAAAGAGACCAATGGAACAGATTTATATACAACAGGAGAAATGTACAAAAATACCCATAAGAGTATTTTTCACACTAGCAAAAATCTAGAAACAGTGCAAGGGTTCATCTATCAGTAATGGATAAATGAAATTCATTGACACAATGGAATACTATACAGCAGTCAAAATAAACTGCATAAATATAAAACAATATGTATGCATTGCAGCAACATGATTTTATATGAAAAAGCCTAAAAATAGTAAACATTTTATTCTTTTGATAAATTGAAAAGAGCTAAAATAAGATATACTTTCAAAAGAATACTTACATAGGTATTAAATCTGTGAAAAAGTAATGCATGGGAAGGATGGTAAACATAAAATTCAAGAGAATGGCTATCTTGGGGAAAAGTCAAAAGAATGGAATGGAGGCAAGCAGTATTGCCAGATTTAAGTAATTTTCAAAGTCCTGACTTTTGTTTGCTGAATTTTAGGTTGGGGGTTATGAATGATAAATACAAATGTATAAATAACTATATAAAGGAAAGCAGACCATGCAGTGCTAAAAGTTGGTTATGAACTTTTATGATGGGGCTTCCCTTGTAGCTCAGTCAGTAAAGAGTCTATCTGCAATGCAGGAGACCCGGGTTCAATTCCTGGGTTGGGAAGATCCCCTGGAGAAGGAAATGGCAACCTACTCCTGTATTCTTGCCTGGAGAATCCCATGGACAGAGGAGCCTGGCAGACTACAGTCTATGGGGCTGCAAGAGTCGGACATGACTGAGCAATTAAGCACACACTGAAGGATTATGATTGGTTCAAATTTGCATAACCCCAAACATACAAAAATGAAAATAAAATTCTGACTTAATAGTGGAATTCCTAGTAACATCTCACAGTCCTTTTGGAACTAAATTCAAATCAAATGAAAATCTCTAAAATAGATACTATTTTTTATCATTATTGTAGTAAGTGAGTGTTACCTCCATCTTGTAGTTGTTGTTCAGTTGCTCAGTTGTGTCCAGCTCTTTGCAAGCCCATGGACTGCAGGATGCCAGGCTTCCCTGTCTTTCACTATCTCCCAGAGTTAGCTCAAACTCATGCCCATTGAGTCAGTGATGCTATCCAACCATCTCATCGTCTGTCACCCCATTATCCCCCTGCCCTCAATCTTTCCCAGCATCAGAGTCTTTCCCATGAGTCAGCTCTTCCCATCAGGTGGCCAGAGCATTAGAGTGCAGGTTCAGCATCAGTCCTTGCAATGAATATTCAGGAATTATTTCCTTTAGGATTGACTGGTTTGATCTCCTTGCTTTTCAAGGGACTCTCGAAAGTCTTTTCCAACACCACAGTTTGAAAGCATCAGTTCTTCAGCGCTCAGCTTTCTTTATGGTCCAACTCTCACACCCATATGTAACTACTGGAAAAAACAGAGCTTTGACGATATGGACCTTTGTCGGCAAAGTAATGTCTCTTCATTTTACTACATTGTCTAGATTTGTCAGCTTTCTTTCCAAGGAAAAAACGTCTTTTAATTTCATGGTTGCAGTTACCATCCACATTAATTTTGAAGCCTGAGAAAATGAAGTCTGTCACTGTTTCTATTGTTTCCAGATCTATTTGCCATAAAGTGATGCAACTGGATGCCATGATCTTTGTTTTTTGAATGTTGAGTTTTAAGCCAGCTTTTTCACTCTCCTCTCTCACCTTCAAGAGGCTCTTTAGTTCCTCTTTGCTTTCTGCCATTGAGGTGGTGTCATCTGCATATCTGAGGTTGTTGATATTTCTCCTGGCAATCTTGATTCCAGCTTGAGCTAAATCCAGCCCAGCATTTCACATGATGTGCTCTGATTATAATTAAATAAGCAGGGTGACATAAACACCCTTAACATACTCCTTTCCCAATTTGGAACCAGTCCGTTGTTCCATGTCCAGTGGTAACTGTTGCTTCTTGACCTGCATGCAGGTTTCTCAGGATGCGGGTAAGGTGGCCTGGCATTCCCACCTCTTTAAGAATTTTCCAGTTTGTTGTAATCTACACAAAGGCTTTAGCATAGTCAATGAAGCAGAAGTTTTCTGGAACAAGGGAGTTTTCTGGAACTTCCTTGCTTTTTCTTTGATCCAGATGTTGGCAGTTTGATCTCTGGTTCCTCTGCCTTTTCTAAATCCAGTTCTCAGTTCACATACTGCTGAAGCCTAGCTTGAAGGATTTTGAGTATTACCTTGCTAGCCTGTGAGATAAGTGTTACTGTGCAGTAGTTTGGACATTCTTTGGCATTCCCTGTCTTTGGGATTGGAATAAAACTTACCTCTTCCAGTCCTGTGGCCACTACTGAGTTTTCCAAATATGCTGGCATATGGAGTACAGTACTTTAACAGCATCACCTTTTAAAACTCGAAATAGCTCAGTTGAAATTCCATCACCTCCACTAGCTTTGTTCATAGTGATGCTTCCTAAGGCCCACTTGACTTCACACTCCAGGATGTCTGGCTCTAGGTGAGTGATTACACCTTTGTGGTTATCTGGGTCATTGAGATCTTTGTTTGTATAGTTCTTCTGTGTATTCTTGCCACCTCTTCTTAATATCTTCTGCTTTTGTTAGGTACGTATCATTTCTGTCCTTTATTGTGCCCATCTTTTGCATGAAATATGATCTTGGTACCTAATTTTCTTAAAGAGATCTCTAGTCTTTCCCATTCTACGTTATCTTCCTCTATTCTTCTTTGCATTGTTCACTTACGAAGGCTTTTTTAATCTCACCTTGCTATTCTTTGAAACTCTGCATAACTCCATCTAAACATCATTTAATTAGAATATTCTAAAGTTTTAAATCCTAGATGCCGCATATTGATGGTGGGCAAAAACATCATTCTAACAAAATGCACCTCAATAGAAAAAGATAATGAATCTCTGTTTGATCCATTTTCTTCACTTGGATTCAAGGTTACTACACTCCCATAGTATCTGTCCACATTTTTACTCTTCTTCACATTCTCTTTATGATCTCTTCTGTTCTCCTCAACCTGAGAGAATTGGTTGAAATGCTCCGTGATTCAGTCCTTGGTTCTTTGTGCTGTTGTTTTTTCTTTAATTAACTTTTATTGGAGTATAGTTGCTTTACAGTGTTAGTTTCTACTGAACAGCAAAATGAGTTAGCTATACTTATACATATATCCCCTCTTTTTTGGATTTCCTTCCAGTTTCGGTCACCAAAGAGCACTGATTAGAGTTCCATGAGCTATACAGTAGGTTCTCATTAGTTATCTATTTTATATATAATACCGGTATTGTGTATATGTCAAGTGTAATGTCAATTCATCCCACTGCTCCCCTTCTTGTCCTCTACATCTTTGCCCCTGTTTTTCTTTTGTAAATAAAATCATCTATACTATTTTTCTAGATTCCACATATATGCATTAACATATTTGTTTTTCTCTTTCTGACTTCACTGTATATAACAACGTCTAGGTTCATCCACCTCACTGGAAAGGACTCAACTTTTTCCCTTTTTTGCTAAGTACTATTCCATTGTATTTATGTTCCATGTCTTCTTTATCTGCTCCTCTGTGGGCAGACATTTAGGCTGTTTCCATGTCCTGGCTATTGTACACAGTGCTCCAGTGAACACTGGAGCCTGCATTGTTTTGAATGATGGTATTCTCTGGGTAAATGCGCAATAATGGCATTTCTGAGTCATATGATAGTTCTATTTTTAGTTTTTTAAGTAACCTCCATACTGCTGTCAATAGTGGCTGTATCAATTTACAGTTCCACCAACAGTGCAGGTGGGTTCTCTTTTCTCGAAATCCTCTCCAGAATTTATTGCCTGTAAATTTTTTGATAATGGCTATTTTGACTGGTGTGATGTGATACCTCATTAAAATTTTCATTTGCATTTCTCTAATAATTAGTAATGTTGACCATCTTTTCATGTGCCTTTTGGCCATCTGTATGTCTTCTTTGAAGAAATGTCTATTTAGGTCTTCTAGCCATTTTTTGATTGTTTTTTCTTAATACTGAGTTGCATGAGCTCTTTATATATTTTGGCTGTTGACCCTTGGTTAGTTGCTTCATTTGCAAGTATTTTCTTCTATTCTGAGGGTTGTCTTTTTATCTTGTTTACAGTTTCTTTTGCTGTGCAAAAATATTTAAATCTAATTAGCTCCCATGTGTTAATTTTTCTTTTTCTTTTTATTACTGTAGGAGGTAGTTCAAATAAGACCCTGCTGTGATTTATGTCAAAGACTGTTTTGCCTCTGTTTTCTTCTAAGAGTTTTATAGTGTTTGGCCTTACATTCAGGTCTTTAATCAATTTTAAGTTCATTTTTGTGTATGACGTTAGGGAGTGTTCTAATTTCATTCTTTTACATATAGCTGTCCAGTTTTCCCAGCACCGCTTATTGAAAAGGCTGTCATTTCTCCACTGTGTATTCTTGCTACCTTTGTCATTGGTTAAGTAACCATAGGTGTGTGTGCTTATCTCTGAGCTTTCTATCCTGTTCCATTGGTTTGTATTTGTTTTGGGGCCAGTACCATATGGGTCTTACTGTATCTTTGTAGAATCGTCTGAAGTCCGTGAGCCTGATTCCTCCAGTTCCATATTTCCTTCTCACTATTCCTTTGGCTAGTCGGGTCATTGGTGTTTCCACACTAATTGTAAAATTTTTCTGAGTTCTCTGAGAAATACCATGGGTAATTTGGTAGGCGTTGCATTAAATCTGCCAAGTGCTTTGGGTAGAACAGTCATTTTCACAATGTTGGTTCTTCTAATCCACAAACATGGTATATCTTTCCATCTTCTTGTGTCATCTTTGATTTCCTTAATCAGTCTTATTTATTTATTTACATATAAACTCCAGTACTTTGGCCACCTCATGCGAAGAGTTGACTCATTGGAAGAGACTCGGATGCTGGGAGGGACTGAGGGCAGGAGGAAAAGGGGACGACAGAGGATGAGATGGCTGGATGGCATCACCGACTCGATGGACATGGGTTTGGGTGCACTCTGGGAGTTGGTGATGGACAGGGAGGCCTGGCGTGCTGCAGTTCAAGGGGTTGCAAAGAGTTGGACATGACTGAGCGACTGAACTGAACTGAAGTGAATGCAAGATGTGAATAACAGGGAAGACTGTTCCAGGAAGAGGGGATATATGGAAACTCTCTTCACTGCTCATTCAAAGATAAAGAACTGAGATCATTTACCTTTGGTTAGGTTTATTCCTAGGTACTTGATTATTTTTGTTGTAGGAAGAAAATGGATTGTTGCCTTAATTTTGTATCCTGTGGCTTTATTAAATTCATCAGTTAGCTCTAGTGTTTTCTGGTGGCATCTTCAGAAATTTTTATGTATAGTATCATTTCATTTGCAAGCAGTGAGATTTTATTTTTTTATTTCTTTCCAACTTGGATTCATTTTACTCCTTTTTCATCTTTTATTTCTTTTATATTTCATCTTTTATTTCTTTTCCAGCTTGGATTCCTTTTACTCCTTTTTCGTCTCTGATGAAATGATACTATACATGGCTAAGACTTCCAAAGCAATGTTGAATAAAAGTGGTGAGAGTGAAGACCCTTGTCTTGTTCCCAGTCTTAGAGGAAATGCTTTCAATTTTCCACCATTTAGAATATATTTCCACATTGAGGATGTGGGTTGGTCATACTTGGACTTTACTAAAAAGGTATTTTTACTCAGTGACCACTTTTTGAAAAGTTTTTTTTTAATCATAAATGGGTGTTGAATTTTGTCAAATGCTTTTTTTCTCATCTGTTGAGATGATCATGGAGTTTGAAGAGTTTGTTAATATGGTATTGTCATGTTGATTTGTGTATATTGAAGAACCCTTGCATCACTGGTATAAATCCCACGTGTTCATGGTGTATGATGCTTTTAATGTGTTGTTGGATTTGGTTTGCTAGAATTTTGATGAAGATTTTTACATCAAAATCCATCAGTGATATTGGCCCATAATTTTATTTTGTGTGTGTGTGTGTGATATCTTTGGTTTTGTTAGCAGAGTGCTAGAATATAGAATAAGTCAGGGGGTGTTCCTTCCTCTGCTATTTTTTGGAAGAGTTTGAGATAGATAGGTATTAGCTTTTTTCTAAGTGATTGATAGAATTAGCCTATGAAACCATCTTGTCCTGAACTTTTGTTTGTTGGAAGATTTTTTTTTTTCTTTTGGCCTTTCCTATACCTTTAAAAATTTTTAATGTATTTTTTAATTGAAGGATAATTGCTTTACAGAATTTTGTTATTTTCTGTCAAACCTCAGCTATAGGTATTCATATATCCCCTCCCTTTTTAACCTCCCTCCCATCTCCCTCCCCATCCCACCCCTCTAGGTGATACAGAGCCCCTGTTGGAGTTTCCTGAGCCATAAAGCAAATTGCCCTTAGCTATTTATTTTATATATGGTAATATATGTTTCCATGTTACTCTTTCCATACATCTCACCCTCTCTTCCCCCCTCCCCATTTCCATAAGTCTATTCTCTGTCTGTTTCTCCACTGCAGCCCTGTAAGTAAATTCTTCAGTACCATTTTCCTAGAGTCTGTATATGTACATTAGGATACAATATTTATCTTTCTCTTTCTGACCTACCACAGTCTGTATATAGGTTCTAAGTTCATCTACCTCATTAGAACTGACTCAAAGGTGTTCCTTTTTATGGCTGAGTAATATTACATTGTGTGTATTTACCATAACTTCTTTATCCATTCATCTGTCAGTGGACATCTAGGTTGCTTCCATGTTCTAGCTATTGTAAATAGTGCTGCAGTGGACAATGGGATACATGTGTCTTTTTCAATTTAGGTTTCCTCAGGGTATATGCCTAGGAGTGGGACTGCTGGGTCATATGGTGGTTTTATTCCTAGTTTTTTAAGGAATCTCCATACCATCTTCCATAGTGGCTGTATCAATTAACATTCCCACCAACAGTGCAGGAGCATTCCCTTTTTCCACACCCTCTCTAGCATTTATTGTTTGTAGACTTTTTGCTGATGACCATTCTGACTGGTGTGAGATGATATCTCATTGTAGGTTTGATTTGCAATTCTCTAACAATGAGTGATGTTGAGCATCTTCTCATGTGTTTGTTAGCCATCTGTATGTCTTCTTTGGAGAAGTGTCTGTTTAGGTCTTTTTCCCACTTTCTGATTGGGTTGTCTGGTATTGAGTTGTATGAGCTACTCGTATATTTTGGAAATTAATCCTTTGTCAGTTGTTTCATCTGCTATTATGTTCTCCCATTCCGAGAGTTGTCTTTTCACCTTCCTTATAGTTTGTTTGCTGTACAAAAGCTTTTGAGTTTAATCAGGTCCCACTTGTTTACATTTGTTTTTATTTCCATTACTCTAGGAGCTGGGTCATAGAGGATCTTGCTTTGATTTCGTTGAGTGTCCTGCCTCTGTTTTCCTCTAAGAGTTTTATCATTTCTGGTTTTTTAATCCATTTTGAGTTTATCTTTGTGTATGGTGTTAGGAAGTGGTCTAATTTCTTTCTTTACATGTAGCTGTCCAGTTTTCCCAGCACCTCTTCAATAAATTGAAGAGGCTGTCTTTGTCCCATTGTACATTCTTACCTGCTTTGTGAAAAATAAGTTAGCCATAGGTGCGTGGGTTTATTTTTGGGCTTTCTGTCTTGTTACATTGGTCTATATTTCTGTTTTTGTGCCAGTACCATGCTGTCTTGATGACTGTAGCTTTGTAGTATAATCTGAAGTCAGGAAGGTTGATTCTTTCAGCTCCATTCTTCTTTCTCAAGATGGCTTTGGCTATACAGAATCTTTTGTGTTTCCATCTGAACTGTGAAATTTTTTGTTCTAGTTCTGTGAAAAATGCCATTGGTAATTTGATAGGGATCTAACTAACAAATACGTTGATAGGAAAGGAAAGAAAGAAAAGAAAGAAAGAGTAGATATACAAAGTTAAATAGAGGTAGATGAAGAAGCTTTATTTACATTAAAAATTAACTGCAAGGAGAAAAGAACAGTGGGAAAGGCAAACAAAGGAATAAATGTAGAAAAATAAGCAATAATTTAAACAAATTAAAATTTAAAAAAAGAAAAAAAAGGGAGATGAAAGAAAAAGAAAAGGAAAACTCCACAGAAATTCAAAAGCCCAATGTAGAGGCAGAGTTTTATAACAATAAAAAATGTGATAAAAAAAAAACACAAAAGCTTAAATAGATTTCATAGCGCCAATAAAATTGACAACTACAACAGGGGGTAGGGGGAAGGAGAAAAGAAAAGAAAAGGAAAAAAAGTAAAAGAAAAACAAATCCAACTACAGAACAAGTCAAAACAAGAATAATAAAAGTTTTTCTTGAGTCACTTCTGTCAGGATCCTTTCCCTTGCTGGCATTCACAGTCCACCTCACCTCTTTAGGATGCCCTGCAACACTGTGTTGGTCTCTGGACCTGCTGTGGGGGCAGCTCAGATTCTAATCTGGTGCTACTACTGTATGTTCTTGCCTCCTATGTCCACAGCTATCAGAACTAGTGCATTTTCTTGTGTGGGAGCTCTCAGTGTCCTTTCATATATTCTGAAGACAGAGTCTGCCCAGTTGATTGTATGGATTTAATTTGCAGCTTGTTCAGTTGGTGGGAAGGTTTTGGGTCTTCTAGCTTAGCCGCACTGCTCCTGGGTTTCAATTATGGTTTCATTTCCACCTCTCCATGTGGGTCATCCGCTGGGGTTTGCTCCTGAGGATGCCCTGGAGGACTTGGGTCTGCCCCAGTGAGAGCCAGGTGTGGAGGTGGTGCAGCTGCTTGGATCGCAGGGTTTCTGGGAGCACCAGGTACTCAGGGAAATTGGCGGCCAGGGCTGCAGGAAATATAGTGTTCTAGAAGGGTACGGCAACCAGTATTGGCCAATACACTCCAGTATTCTTGCCCGGAGAACCCGCCTGACCGAGAAGCCTGGTAGGCCACAATCCACAGGGTTGCAGAGTTGGACGCAATGGAAGTGACCCTGCATGCATAGATGCAAGACTTTTTTTTTTTTTGCCCTGTGGCAGCTCTGCCCTAGTGAGGGTTGAACGCAAAGGTGGCACAGCTGTTTGGGTTGCGGGCACCCTGGTGACCCCAAGTGTGCAGAGACATGGACTACCTCTGCTGCAGGAGTTATTGCCCTATCAGAGTCTTTTTTTTTTTTTCTGTAAGCCTCTGGTAGCTGGCGATCAGAAGGCCTCTTTGGATAGTCTTTCTCTGTAGCTCCACCAGTTCAGGCACTTAAAGGGCTCCCTTACCTGGGTCATTCACTGTTGTTTGGCACATAAGGCACATAGAGGGGCCTCCCTGGCTGGGGTCCTATTCTGTAGGTTGGTGCATCAGAAACTTAAAGGGGCACCCTGGGTGGGGTCCTGCTCTGTAGTTTCGTGCATCAGGCGCTTGATGGGCCAACTTCCGTATTGTTGAGCTAAGGATGCTAGCCGTGTCGGGAGAGAGAGGCTGTGGTGATGGCCCCACCCCTATGTGTGACTCAGCAGTATTGCCTTACTTCCATGGCTGCCTGGCTTTCCTCCACAGGCATTTCCCACCACAGTCTTCTCTCTCACATCCCCTAGGTCCGTCTCTCCACAGACAACAGCAGCCCTCACCCTGGGATTGCTGCACAATCCCTAAGCTCCAGCTCCCAGCTGCTGGACCTTCAACGGGACCTGCATCCCTACTTGGGGGTTGGTATGGCTGTGGCAAGGGCTGTCTGATTCTCATTCCATTTAGGCTGCCACAGATCAGCTGTTTCACTCTCAGCCTTAAATGTTTCTCCTCTGACTCAGAAAATTGCCCCATTGTGGGGATCAGACATCTGCTTCAGTTCCCCCACCTCTGAGGGCAGGTCCAGTCCTAGTAACACTGCTGTTTTTCCCCCTAGTTCCTTCATCCTACTGAGTTTTGCATGGTTCTATACGTCTTTTCTGCTGCTCAGGTCCTCCTGTCCACTCTCAGCTGGTGTTGTGCATGCACTTCTGTGTCTGAAGGTGTATTCCTGATGTATCAGTGGAGAGAGATGTACTCAACGTCCACCTACTCCTCCACCATCTTGTTCTCTCTGTTGGAAGATTTTTGATCATAATTTCAATTTCATTGCTTGTGATTGGTGTGTTTATGTTTTTTATTTCTTCCTGGTTCAGTCTTGAAGTGTACTTTCCTACAAATTTGTCCAGTGTTTCCAGGTTGTCCATTTTATTGGTATTTATATGCTTGTGGTAGTCTCTTATGATCCTTTATATTTCTGTGATGTCAGTTGTAACTTCTCATTTTTTCATTTCTCGTTTTGTTTTCAAACTTCTCTCGTATTTTCTTGATGAGTCTAGCTAAAAGTTTATCAATTTCGTTTATCTCTTCAAAGAACCAACATTTATTTTTGTTAATTTTTGCAATTATTTTCTTCATCTGTATTTCGTTTAATCTGATGTGACCTTTATGATTTATTTTCTTCTAATAACTTTGAGATTTCTGTTCTTTCTACAGTTGCTTTAAGTGTAAGGTTAAATTGATATGTGAGCTTTTTCTTGTTTCTTGAGGTGGATTGTCTTGTTCCAGACTTCCCTCTTAGATCTGCTTTTGCTGCATCCCATAGGCTTTGGGTCACTGTGTTTTCATTGTTATTTGTTTTTTGATATCCTCTTCGATTTCTTCAGTGACCCATTGACTATTTAGTAACATTTTGTTTAGCCTCCAAGGGTTTTCCTCCTGTAATTGATTTCTAATCTCATAACATTTTTGTTGGCAAAGATGCTTGATTTGATTTCAGTTTTCTTAAATTTACCAAGGCTTGAGTTTTGACCCAAGACGTGGTTTACCCTAAAGAATGTTCCATGTACACTTGAAGAAAGTATGTTCTGCTTTTGAATGGAATGTCCTATAAGTAGCTGTTAAATTTGTCTGGTCTAATGTGTAATTTCTGGCTTGTGTTTCCTTATTAATTTTCTGTCTGAATGGTTTTTTGGTGAAAAAAGTCCCCACATTTCTACTTCTATGGCTGTTTGCATTAGCCGTATGTATTGAGGTGCTCCTACATTGGGTGAATAAATATAATGTTTTATCTCCTTGGATTGATCCCTTGATCATTATGTAGTGTCCTTCCTTGTCTCTTTTTAACAGTGTTTATTTTAAAGCCTGTTTTATCTGATATTAGTATTTCTACTTCATCTTTGTTTTGATTTCCATTTGCATGGAATATCTTTTTCTGTCACCCCCCGCCCCCTTTCAGTCTCCATGTATCCTAGATCTCAAATGGGTCTCTTGTAGACAGCATATATATGGGTCTTGTTTTTGTATCCATTCAGGCAGTCTGTCTTTTGGTTGGATAATTTAATTCATTTAATTTAAGGTAATTATTGATATGTATGTTCCTGTTATCATTTTATTAATTGTTTTGTGGTGCTTTTTTTTTTGTAAGTCTTCTTTCTTCTCTTGTTTTTTCCACCTAGAAAATTTTCCTTGGCAATTGTTACAAAGCTGGTATGATGGTGCTGAATTCTCTTAGCCTTTACTTGTCTGTAAAGCTTTTGATTGCTTCGTTGAATCTGAATGAGATCTTTGCTGGATAAAGTCATCTTGGTTGTAGGTTTATTCCTTGATTCTTATGTATATATTCCCTCTTAATGTTTTTCTTCTAAATGTTGTTGTTCGGTCACTAGGTTGTGTCTGACTTTTTGCTACCTCAAGGACTGCAGCATGCCATGCTTCCTTGTCCTTCACCGTCTCCTGGAGATTGTTCATCCTCATGTCCATTGAGTCATGATGCCATCCAACCATCTCATCATCTTTTGCCCCCTTCTCCTCTAGCCTTCTATTTTTCCAGTGAGTTAGCACTTTGCATCGGGTGGTCAAAGTATTGGAGCTTCAGCTTCAGGATCAGTCCTTACAATGGATATTCATGGTTGATTTCCTTTAGAATTGCTTTAAATAGAATGTGTATTTTGGTGACTTTAAATTTTATTGCCCATAACCCAGAGTCCAGATTTATGTTTGAAGCTCTCTACCTGGTATCATTGTTTGCTTGCTCAAAGGACATCTCAAAGGAAAGATGTTAAAAACTGATTTCCTGGTCTTTTCTATAGAGTCTCCTCCACCTTCAGCTTTCTCCATCTAATTCATGAACATCTCCGTCTTTCTAGCTCTCAGATGCCAAACTTTGGAGTCATCCTAGACTTTTTGTTTTTCCAGTACCCTACATGATTTCCATTGGTAAAGTCAATTAGTTCTGTCTCAAAATATTCATCACCATCTGGATCGATGGCTTAGCTGCCCAGACTGACCTCCCTGCTCCTCATTGTTCTCCTAAAATCTGTTCTCAACAAAGAAGTTAAAATGATCCTTCGGAAAGATCATGTCACTCTTCTCCTTAGCCCCCTGCCGTGGATTCTCTTTTCACACAGGCTGAAAATCAAAGTCCTTGGGAAGCTTACAAGGCCCTGCAGAATCTGATCCCTCCCGCTGGTCACTTCTTTCCTGTGCTCCGTCATACACACCTACTTGATATTGCTTAAGTCCCCTAGGTTATGCCTAACCCTAGCTGCTCCCCACAATGTAGGCTTGGCTCTTTCCCCAGATGTAAGCGTGGCTGGCACCTGCAATGTCTTCACATCTTTACACAAATTTTCTTCTAGAGCCAGCTTTTACCAGTTCATGAGAGCCAATTATTAAATATTCAGAAATTTTACAAGCTAGTAGCTTGAAATTGACCATAGTGGGAGTATTTATCCTGTGGAAATAAGGCCTAACTTGATCACCCTTTTTAAATTTTAAATTTTTATATTCTTCTTCTTTAAATCTTTACTTGCCTTATCCCACTCTACTTTTTCTCTTTCTCTTTCTAATGGCACATGCCACTTAATATCTTCCATGTATGTCTATGCATCATATTTTATATGTGCATGCATGCTCAGGTCCTCAGTCATGTTCAACTCTGTGCAACCCCATGGACTGTAGCCTGCCAGGCTCCTCTGTCCATGGAATTTTCAAGGCAAGAATAATGCCGTGGGTTGCCATTTCCTTCTCTAGGTGATCTTCCTGACCCAGGGATCAAACCCTCATAGTTGTGTCTCCTGCATTAGCAGCAAGTTCTTTACCATTGTGCCATCTGGGAATCCCCTTATTATACACACACACACACACACACACACACACACACGTATATGTGTATATATATACATATGTGTATATGTATATGTGTACACATATGTGTATATATGTACATATGTATGTGTGTGTATAGAATTATACCTACTTAAATAATTACATTTATCTAGCTACAAATAATAAAATGGTAAAATAATCATATCAAGTTAATATGCTTTGTGTTGAGATAATAATAAGTGTCTTCAAGGTCAGAAAAATAAATGATTTTTGTATATATTAAGCATTATATTCATATATTTAAAAAATAATGGTTTCTATAAACTAGGAGTTCTATACAAAAATATATCAAACCAAAAAGATGTATCTCAATAAATATACCTTACTCTTGTTTCCAGGCACTTTGAAATTCAGTACCTAACATGCTTTTCAATAATCTTGAATATGTTTCTCAGAAAGTGTTTAACTTTTCTAAAAGTACAGAAGCTCCCCAAATTGTTTATTTTGCTTATTACAATGTCTGTGGGGAAATACTACTGATTAATAGAGTAAACTTTAGGGTAGGAGGGGATTCATGCAAATCAGATCGCATGTCAGAAGTACAGTTGAAATGTTTTGTGATGAAGATACTAGAGCAGTGAACTCTCCCCATGAATCTGACATTGACAACTGGTAATCAGTAACTGGCCTCTATTCAAACAGGCTCATGCTCACAGTACTCTGTCACTCTTAGGTTCTTTTGCAGATTACCCAGTCACTTCTGCCAGCATTAATATGGACCATTTTCAAAATTCTAAGTATTCATTGTTCTAAAGTCCATCACAAAATCTTAAAGGAACCTGCTAGTCTGAAGTCTGTGATATTTCTTGACTTAATTGAATACCCCGGGATTACTACAGGCCCTCTGTAGCCCCTCTTTCCTCTGAATCTAAAGGCACCCAGTCTAGCTCAGGATGGGAAAGAGTTTGCTAGTACCCAGGAGAAGGAAATGGCAACCCACTCCAGTGTTCTTGTCTGGAGAATCCCAGGGACGGGGGAGCCTGGTGGGCTGCCATCTATGGGGTCGCACAGAGTCAGACATGACTGAAGCGCCTTAGCAGTAGCAGCAGGGGTAGGATCAGCAAAATTTGGGAGGTTAGGATTTTAAGTTTGATAAATATAACAACAAGAGCTGCCTGCCTGTTACATGTTGTGGGGGTCATGTTTGCAGTCTTTTTTTTCATCAGTTCACAATATATTCTGTTATAGATAACTGAAAATATACCTATGACAGCTTAAAGAACTAGAGGTATTTTCCTTCCTTATAACATGAATGTCAATGGTAAGCTGCTCAAGGTCGATGCAGACACTCAATAGCAAGTGTCAGGGATCTAGGCTCTTCCTTCATTCTTTGTGCATTGCTGTGCCTAGCATGTTGTCTTTGCCCTCATGCTTGTCATTTCCTGTTCACAACACAACCTATGTGCCAACAAGCTTGTCCACAGTCCAGGCTAGGGGAAAGGAAAAGACCAAAAATCTGTGCCAGCCATGTCTGTTCCTTTATTTTTCTTTTACGTTAAAGAAATTATATGAAAAACAATAAATTGACAAAAGAAAGCTTGGGAAATATTTGCAATATAAATGAAGATAAGTAATAGGTAAAAAGCTCTTTACAGATAAACTTTAATGACTAAAGAAAAACATCAAAGTAAGAGGAAAATGAACACGTGCTATCAGTTCAGTTCAGTCGCTCAGTCATGTCTGATTCTTATTGACCCCGTGGACTGCAGCATGCCAGGCTTCCCTGTCCATCACCAACTCCTGGAGTTTACTCAAACTCATCTCCATTGAGTTGGTGATGCCATCCAACCATCTCATCCTCTCTAGTCCCCCTCTCCTCCTGCCCTCAGTCTTTCCTAGCATCAGGGTCTTTTGAAATGAGTCAGCTCTGCGCATCAGGTGGCCAAAGTGTTGGAGTTTCAACTTCAACATCAGTCCTTCCAATGAACACTCAGGACTGATCTCCTTTAGGATGGACTGGTTGGATCTCCTTGCAGTCCAAGGGACTCTCAAGAGTCTTCTCCAACACCACAGTTCAAAAGCATAAATTCTTATGTGCTCAGCTTTCTTTATAGTCCAACTCTCCCATCCATAATGACTACTGAAAAAAACAAAGCCTTGACTAGATGGACCTTTGTTAGCAAGGTAATGTCTCTCTTTCCTTCCAAGGAGAAAGCATCTTTTAATTTTATTGCTGCAGTAACCATTTGCAGTGATTCTGGAGTCCCCAAGAACAGTCTGGCACTGTTTCCACTGTTTCCCCATCTATTTAAGAGAGGGCATCAGAGGGCAGACGGACTGAAACCACAATCACAGAAGACTAACCAGTCTAAGCACATGGACCACAGCCTTGTCTAACTCAGTGAACACATGCTATAGATACCTTATAAATGAAATATAAATAGTGCTTTACTATGTGAAAAGAAATCAATCTTTTCCAGAATAAAAGAATTAACATCTACTCATATACCATTCTTTAACTTTCACACTGACAAATATCAAAAAGTTTAAAAAAAGAGGAAGGGTGTGACAAGCAGTACTCGCACACATTGTTTATAGTACTAATAATATCAACTTGTACAATTTTTTGATAGGACAATTAGCCAATGTCTACAAATTTTAAATATGGATATGTCATGACCCAGAATTTTTACCAAGAATTTATACTGTTTACATAATTCCATATGTGTACAAAGAAATGAATGTGAAAATAAGGTGGAGAGACATAGCAGTTGGTGCATCAGATGACTGTGGTGGTATTCCTTAAGGTGGTCCCACAGCAAGGACTTCAAAATACCCGGCTGAAACTAATGCCAATAGGGAATTTTCCAAGCAGCTATCAACTGAGGCTTTGTTGTTCAGTTGCTCAGTTGTGTCTGACTCCTTGTGAGTCTGTAGACTTCAGCACACCAGGCTCCCCTGTCCTACACTATCTCCTGGAGTTTGCTCAAATTCATGTCCGTTGAGTCAGTGATGCCATCCAGCCATCTCATCCTCTGTTGCCCCTTCTTCTGCACGCAATCATTCCTAGCATCAGGGTCTTTTTCAGTGAGTCATCTCTTCACATCAGGTGACCAAATATTGGAGCTTCAGGATCAAAATCAGTTATTCCAATGAATATTCAGGATTGATTTCATTTAGGATTTACCAGTTTGATCTTCTTGCTTTCCAAGGGATTCTCAAGAGTCTTCTCCAGCATGACAGTTGGAAAGCATCAATTCTTTAGTGCTCAGCTTTCTTTATGGTCCAGCTCTCACATCCATACATGACTACTGGAAGAGCTTTGGCTATATGGAACTTGGTTGGCAAAGTGATGTCTCTGTTTTTTAATACATTGTTTAGGTTTGTCATAGCTTTTCTTCCAAGGAGCAAGCATCATTTAATTTCATGGCTGCAGGCACCACCTGCAGTGATTTTGGAGCCCAAAAAATAAAGTTTGTCACTATTTCCACTTTTTTCCCCTTCTATTTGCCATAGTATGACAGGACTGGATGCCATGATCTTAGTTTTTTGAATGTTCAGTTTTAAGGCAACATTTTCACTCTCTTCTTTCACCTTCATCAAGAGGCTCTTTAGTTTCTCTTCACTTTCTGCCATTAGGATGGTGACATCTGCGAATCTGAGTTGTTGATATTTCTCCCAGCCATCTTGATTCCAGCTTGAACTTCATCAAGCCCAGCATCTTGCATGATGCACTCTACATGTATGTATGCAGGTCAAGAAGCACCAGTTAGAATCGGACATGGAGCAACAGACTGGTTACAAATTGGGAAAGGAGTTCGTCAAGTCTGTAAATTGTCATCCTGCTTATTTAACTTATATACAGAGTACATCCTGCAAAATGCTGGGCTGGATGAAGCACAAGCTGGGATCAAGATCGCTGGGAGAAATATCAATAACCTCAGATATGCAGATGATACTACTCTTATGACAGAAAGTGAAGAGGAGCTAAAGAGCCCGTTGATGAAAGTGAAAGAGGAGAGTGAAAAAGTTGGCTTAAAGCTCAACATTCAGAAAGCTAAGATCATGGCATCTGGTCCCATCACTTCATGGGAAATAGATGAGGAAACAATGGAAACAGTGAAAGACTTCATTTTGGGGGGCTCCAAAATCACTGCAGATGGTGACTGCAGCCATGAAATTAAAAGACACTTGCTCCTTGGGAGAAAAGTTATGACCAACGTGGACAGCTTATTAAAAAGCAGAGATGTTACTTTGCCAACAAAAGTCCATCTAGTCAAAGCTATGATTTTTCCAGTAGTCATGTATGGATGTAAGATTTGGACTATAAAGAAATCTGAGTGCTGAATAATTGATGCTTTTGAACTGTGGTATTGGAAAAGACTCTTGAGAGTCCATTGGACAGGAAGAAGATCAAACTAGTCAATCCTAAAGGAAATCAGTACTGAATATTCACTGGAATATTCATTGGAAGGACTGGTGCTGAAGCTGAAACTCCAGTACTATGGCCACCTGATGTGAGGAACTAACTCATTGGAAAAGACCCTGATGCTAGAAAAGATTGAAAGCAGGAGGAGAAGGGGATGACAGAGGAAGAGCTTGTTGGATGGCATCACCGACTCAATGCACATAAGTTTGAACAGGCTCTGGAAGTTGGCGATGGACAGGGAAGCCTGGCGTGCAGCAGTCCATGGGGTGGCAAAGAGCTGAACACGGCTGAGCAGCTGAACAGAACTGAACTCTGCATGTAAGTTAAATAAGCAGGGTGACAATATACAGCCTTGACGTACTCTTTTTCCAGTTTGGAACCAGTCCATTGTTCCATGTCCAGTGCTAACTGTTGCTTCTTGACTTGCATACAGATTTCTCAGGAGGCAGGTAAGGTGGTCTGGTACTCCTGTCCCTTGAAGAATTGTCCACGGTTTGTCGTGATCTACCCCATCAAAGGCTTTAGCATAGTCAGTGAAACAGAAGTAGATGTTTTTCTGGAATTCCCTTGCTTTTTCTGTGATCCAATGTATGTTGACAATTTGATCTCTGATTCCTCTGCCTTTTCTAAACCCAGCTTGTATATCTGGAAGTTCTTGGTTCATGTACTGTTGAAGTCTAGCTTGAAGGATTTTGAGTTTTACCTTGCTAGCATGTGAGATGAATGCAATTCTGAGGTAGTTTCAACATTCTTTAACATTGCCCTTCATTGGGATTGGAATGAAAATGGACCTGTTTGAGTCCTGTGGCCACTGCTGAGTTTTCCAAATTTGCTGGCATACTGACTGCAGCACTTTAGCTGTATCATCTTTTAGGATTTGAAATAGCTCAGCTGGAATTCCATCACCTCCACTAGGTTTGTTTGTAGTGAGGCTTCCAAAGGCTTTCTTGACTTCACACTCCAGGATGGGTGGCTCTAAGTGAGTGACCACACCATCGTGGTTGTCTGTGTCATTGAGACCTTTTTTGTACAGTTCTTCTGTGTATTCTTGCCACCTCTTCTTAATATCTTCTGCTTCTATTAGGTTGATACCATTTCTGTTCTTTATTGTGCCCATTTTTACATGATCTGTTCTCCTGGCATCTCTAATTTTCTTGAAGAGAAGTCTCGTCTTTCCTTTTCTATTGTTTTCCTCTATTTCTTCACATTGTTTACTTAGAAAGCCTTCTTATCTCTCATTGTTAGTTTTTGGAACTCTGCATTCAGATGGGTATATCTTTCCTTTTCTCCTTTGCCTTTCACTTCTTTACTTTGCTATTTGTAAGGCCTCCTCAGACAACCATATTGCCTTTTTGCATTTCTTTTTCTTTTGGGATGGTTTTGATCACCACCTCCTGTACATGTTACAAACCTCTGTCCATAGTTCTTTAGGCATTCAGTCTATAAGATCTTATCCCTTGAATCTATTTGTCACTTCCACTGTATAATCACAGTTCAGTTCAGTCGCTCAGTTGAGTCAAACTCTTTGTGTCCCCATGGACTGTAGCACGCCAGGCTTCCCTGTCCATCACCAACTCCTGCAGCTTGCTCAAACTCTTGTCCATCGAGTCAGTGATGCCATCCAACCATCTCATCCTCTGTTGTCCCCTTCTGCTCCTGCCTTCAATCTTTCCCAGCATCAAGGTCTTTTCCAGTGAATCAGTTCTTCATATCAGGTGGCCAAAGGATTGGAGCTTCAGCATCAGTCCTTCCAATGAATATTCAGGACTTGCAATGAATATTCAGCCCAAGAAAATAAAATCTGTCACAGTTTTCACCACTTCCCCATCTATTTGCCATGAAGTGATGGGAGCAGATGCCATGATGTTAGTTTCTGAATGTTGAGTTTTAAGCCAGCTTTTTCACTCTCCTGTTTCGCTTTCATCAAGAGGCTCCTTAGTACCTCCTCACTTTCTGCCATAAGGGTGGTGTCATCTGCATGTCTGAGGTTGTTTCTCCAACAGTCTTGATTTCAGCTTGTGTTCATCCAGCCTGGTATTTCGTATGATGCGCTTTAACATCATGTAAGTTAAATAACCAGGGTGACAGTACACAGCCTTGACATATCTTTTCCAAATTTGGAACCAGTCTATTGTTCCATGTCTGTTTCTAACTGTTGCTTCTTGACCTGCATACAGAGTTCTCAGGAGGCAGGTGAGGTGGTCTGGTAATCCCATCTATTGAAGAATTTTCCACAGTTTGTTGGGATCCACACAGTCAAAGGCTTTGGTGTCATCAATAAGGCAGAAGTCTATGTTTTTATGGAACTCTCTTGATTTTTCTATGATCCAATGGATGTTGGCCATTTGATCGTTGATTCCTCTGCCTTTTCTAAATCCAGCTTGAACATTTGGAAATTGTTGGTTCACATACTGTTAAAGTCTAGCTTGAAGAATTTTGAGCATTACTTTGCTAGTGTGTGAGATGAGTGCAATTGTGCAGTAGTTTGAACATTCTTTGGCATTGCCTTTCTTTGGGATTGGAATGAAGACTGACCTTTCCCAGTGTATAAGCATAAGGGATTTGATTTAGGTCATAGCTGAATGACACAGTGGTTTTCCCTGCTTTCTTCAATATAAGTCTGAATTTTGAAATATGGAGCTCATGATCTAAGTCACAGTGAGTTCTACGTCTTGTTTTTGCTGACTTTATAGAGCAAGAGCTATGTCATGACAGTATGACTATAACTTTGAATGCTCAGCCAAGGGTCTTCCAGCTTACTTGAGCAATTCCTGACTCTTCCTTATACCTTTTCAAATATTTGAGGAGGCACTGGCCCTAAATTACAAGCCAGTGTGTGCCCAGCCACCCCCAGTCCAAGCTTGCTTTCCATGTGTATTAGTTTTCTGTTGCTGCCTAAATAATAGCCCAAAACTTAGCTTAAAGCAACACACATTTACAATCTCAGTTTCTGTGAGTATGAAGTCTGTGGACAGTTTAGCTGGACCTTGTACTTAGAATCTCACGAGGCTGTAGTCAAGGTGTTGGCCAGGAAGGAGTTCTCATCTGAGGGCTCAAGTAGGAAGAATGTGCTTCCCAGCTTATGGGTTGTCTGCAGCATTCAGGTCCTTGTGTCTGTAGTATTCGTGGCCGCTTGCTTTACATAGCTGCAAGGGAGGAGAGAGTCTGCTAGTAAGGCAAAGTCTCCTGTGATGTAGCATAACCATGGGAGTGACATTCTCATTCCCCTACCGTATTCTGTTGATTGGAAGCAAGTCACGGATCCCACAGACACAGAAGGGGCGGTGAGAATACTAGCACGTGAGTACTTGGAGGTAGGAATCTTGAGTCACAATAAAACCTGTCCACAGGACCATGTGATGGAAAGAGTCTAGGGGGCCTGTACACCCTGCTAGGCCTTTGCCAAGGGCTTTCTGCTTTGGATGAGCCATATGCTCTTTGTGCTATTTTGAGATGATACTTGCTGTAGCACCACTTGTATTTTTATTTATTTTTAATTGGGGGATAATTGCTTTATAATATTCTGTTGGTTTCTGCTCTACAACAACTCAAATCAGTCATAATTATTTTTATTTTTATGTCCGTTACTCTAAGAAATGTGTCAAAGCGGATCTTCCTCTGATTTATGTCATAGGGTGTACAGTCTATGTTTCCTCTAAGAGTTTTATTGTTTATGACCTTATATTTAAGTCTTTAATCCATTTTGAATTTGTTTTTGTGTATGGTGTTAGGGAATGTTCTAATTTCAGCCTTTCCCATGTAGCTGTCTAGTTTTCCTACTCCACTTATTGAAGAGACTCTTTGTCCCATTATATACTCTTGCCTCCTTTGTCAAAGATAAGGTGCCCAGAAGTGTGTGGATCTATCTCTGGGCTTTCTATATTTTTCCATTGGTCTATATGTCTGTTTTGGGGCCAGTAACATGCTATCTTGATGACTGTATCTTTGTAGTATAGTCTGAAGTCAGGAAGATTCATTCCTCCATTTCCATTTTTCTTTCTCAAAATTGCTGTGACTATTCAAAGTCTTTCGTGTTTCCATACAAGTTGTGAGTTTTTTCCTAGTTCTGTGTAAAATACCATTGGTAGTTTGATAGGGATTGCACTGAATCTGCAGATTGCTTTGGGGAAGTATAATCATTTTCACAATATTGATTTTTCCAGTCCCAGAACATGGTATGTCTCTCCGTCAGTTTGTGTGATCTTTGATTTTATTCATCACTGTCTTTTGTTTCAAACTGTATAAGTTTTCAGTATACAGATCATTTGTCTTTCAGGCAGGTTTATTCCTAGGTATTTTATTCTTTTTGTTTCATTGGTGAGTGGGATTATTTCCTTAGTTCCTTTTTGATTTCTCTTTGCTAGTGTATAGGAATGCAAGGGATTTTTCTGTATTAATTTTATATCCTGGGGCTTTACTAAGTTCATTGATTAGCTGTAGTGATTTTCTGGTGGAATCTTTAGGGTTTTCTATGTATAGTATCATGTCACCTGCAAACAGAATTTTACTTCTTCTTTTCCTATCTGGATTCCTTTTATTTCTTTTTCTTTGATTGCTGTGCCTAGGATTTCCAAAATTATGTTTAAGAATAGTGACAAGCGTGGGCACCCTTGTCTTGCTCTTGATTTTACAGGAAGTGCTTTCAGTTTTACACCGTTGAAGATAATATTTTCTGTGGGTTTGTTGTGTATGACCTGTATTAAGTTGAGATAAGTCCCTTCTATGCTGATTTTCTGGAGAACTTTTATCATAAATGGGTGTTTATATATGGTAAAAATTAAAAAAAAAAAAGTTTTCCCTGCATCTATTGAGATGATCGTATGGTTGTTTTTTTTTTTAATTCATTTTGTCAATACAAAATCACATTGATTTGTGTATATTGAAGAATCCTTGCATCCCTTGGATAAACCCCAATTGATCATGGTGTATGATCTTTTTAACGTGTTGTTGGGGTTTGCTAGAATTTTTTTTTTTTTCTCGCATCTCTGTTCATTGGTGATATTGGTCTGTAATTGTTTTTTTCTGGTATCTTTGTCTGGTTTTGGTATCAGGGGGATGTTGGTCTCTTAAATAAGTTTGGGAGTTTTCCTCCCTCTGCATATTAGTCCCCTCAGAGTATCTCTCAGGGCAGTCAACCCCTGTCCTTTCCCTGGTGTCTGAAGCCTGAGCCTTGTTACCCAGCCCTCACTTGACACAGTGGGCATGGAAACAAGGATTTCAGACTGGTAAGTTCTAGTTGGCACTGATCTCTGTGGTGAATTCTCTCCACTTTGCCTTTCACACACCTGTCATTGCACTCCCCTCTGAGGTTTCAAAGCTCTCCCCTGTCCCCAATCTTAAGGGGATTTGACACTTTTCCTCTTTCACAGTTCCCTCCTAGAGGTGCAGGTCCCATCCAAGTTCATTTTTTTCTTATATATTTTGCCCAACCCTGTTATATGGAATTTAGCTTGCCTTTCTGGATGTCTGGGATCTTATGACAGCACTCAGGTGTTCTGTAGGAGTTGTTCCATATGTAGATGTATTTTTTGATGTATTTGTGGGGAGGAGGAGGATCTCCATGTCTTATTCTTCTGCTATCTTGAAAGTCCCCACTGTATTCCTTTTTTATTGAGGAAGAACAAGGCTTTCTAGAAGCTCAGCTCAGTAGACTTCCTCTTATATTTTATTGGCTAGAAGTAAGCTCACATGACTACTTCCAAACTAAG